>NC_056741.1:1360351865-1360541865 GCF_019279795.1 Protopterus annectens | reverse complement strand
TTTCTCTATGACATGTAGTGACTTCATCCATTTCTTACAAAATCCTGTCATTTAAGACATGGAAGCTCAAATCTGCATAAGGACAAATCCATAACACTATAACTCTTTTTTTTAGTACTTTTACAATGGAACCAAAATAATGACTATTACAGCCATTTGAGACTGTGATTTGATTGGTATTCAACCTCACATTCAGGTACTGCAAACCTCACATTCAGGTTCTGCACACTAAACCTATTCCTTTTTTTCTCCTTACCTTCGTGGTTAGGCCCGAGCAGCTGGAAGCTGTAATTTTGTTTTATTTTATTTTATTTCACTACTGAAGTTTATTCTGTCAAAATCAAAACTGCAGTCCTCACCTGTCCCACTCACTTAGAGGATGTGAAAGTAGCCAGTTTTGTTCTATCATGGCTGACTGAAACTTCTTTTCAAAGAGCTACTAACACCTATGAAAAGTGCATGTAGGTTTGTTATTGAGCTTAATTTTGTATTTAAATAAATAAAAGTAACATTTCACTGTTCAAGTGTGAGAGTATATACTAGTTTGCTTATATAGCATTATAGTACAACTCAGTCCGTGATGTTCATGAAAAGGGTTCCATAAAATGTACTCCTTGGAAAAATAATTTCACTTTTGTTGTTTCTACCCCTTCTTTAACTGACCAAGACAGTCTTACACTGTAAATTTGTTAGTGGCAGCCATGTGTGAAAATTAAAGATTTTCAGTTGTATAGTCTCAGTAATGCAGACTGAAATAAATTATTTTCTAAAATAACATGATATTTGAAAAGAGAAAAATGATGAGACATTCATGATTTTGGCAGGACACAGATCATAGAATCATAAGATCATAGAAGGTTCCTAGGCTTTTTGGCCATAGGGCCTTTACAAGTCTAGCCACATTTTACCCTTGCTTCCTTCGTAGACCAAGAGAAATAGCCTATATTAGCTCATGAATTTATGATTAGCACTGAGTGGCCCTATACAAGAGGGACAGAGGTGAATTGACAGTTTCCCATCCAATTGTCCAAGTTACACTTAAATAGTGTTATTGAGGAGCTCTGTTTAACTTGAATTGGGAGTTTGTTCTATAGGAGTGGCAGTCTCTGGGAGACATATCTGTCTCTCCAGCAATTCCTGTTTATGTTGAAGGCCAGGTTAAGGTCTCTAGAGTGAGTTAGTCTTGTCCCAATAGATTTGTGGATGTGCAGCATTTCCGTTAAGGCAGGGTCTGAGACTGCTCTGTAGGCCAGGCAAGAGTCACCTCTAATCAGTCTATATGACAGAGTATAGTAACAGTGCCTTCAGTCTGTTCATGTAGGTCATGTGATGAAGGCCTTGAATTTTCTTGGCGAGAAACATCTGAGGTCTCTCCAGCTGTTGCAAGTGTCTGTTGAGGTTCATACAGAAGGGAGCATTGTACTCTATTACTGGTCTGATGAGGGATGAGTACAGAGATGTTATAACCGCCTTTGTTTTGGATGCTATCCCCTTAGTTATGAGATGGGCAATGCAGAAGGTCTTCCTCACCACTGTGGACACATGATGATTGAAGTTAAGGTTAAAGATGAAATAAAAAAAAGTTGCAGAAGGCTTTCTAAATACAAATCAACATCTAAGTGATATTATAGAAAAAATAACTGGGATAAGATTAAAATTTAGAGGATGGAGGTTAAATGGAAAAGCACCTCCTCAGATTACTACTGCATTTCTAAAGATATTTGACAGTTCAGTACTGGGTCAGCCCATTGCAATTCTTATAACGTACTTAGAGAATAAATAAAGATGATCTAATAAGTAGATGACTCTGCTCTCATATGCAGTACTACTAGCTTTCAGGCAGCTTAGAATCTCTACAAGCTGGCTTGGATACATTGGAAATATAGCTAACTACTTCCAGTTCAGAAGTTCATAGGTTCATAGATTTATATTAGGCTATTGATCTGGTAGACCATTTGTAGTCTGGTACAAGATCCCAAATCATGAATACCCATCAACATGAATAATTAATATCTAGTTTAAAGCCCATTCTTTGATGACTATATGGGCCAGACACAGGGTGTAATACCTAACTTCGACCCCTCTTCAAGGCGGACCTGAGGGGCCAGACCTAGGGTGTATTTATTATTGCCATTTCACTCCTCCAGGTTACACTTAAAAAAGGGTCAGGGATCTACTTTGTTTTACATCCACTGTTAGTCTGTTCCATGAAGGACAGATTCTCTCAGAAAGATATCTATCTAACCTGCAAGTTCTATGTATGTTTTGATGGAAGTCTAGATCACTTGAGTGGGTGTTTAGGGGGTTACTTGTTTTGTGAATGTGTAGTACTTCATGTAGGTGTGAATCCTTTGAGGTTCTGCAGGCTAGTCAGAGGTCCTCTCTCACAAATCTGTAGTAAGCATAAAAGAGAGAGAAAGAGAGAGAGATAGCAGTTTAGGGTGGTCAGTGTAACTCAGGGAAGGCATGCCCTTTGTTGTCTTGATGAGGAAGTGCTGCAGTCTCTCAAGCTGAATCTTATGTTTAGACAAGTAAATACCAAACAGGACATTACACTCTAATATGGATCTGATAAGGAAGGAGTACAGAGGGATGATAACATTCTTAGACCTCAAAGATAACCCTGGTGATAAGTCTGGCTTTATTAAAGGGTTTCCAATCAATGGTGACCTCATGGTGATCAAAGATAGTTCATTGTCAGTGAAAGTGCCCAGATAACTAATGACTGAGTCGGTTTTTAAAGGGATGTTACCTGTGTAGTAGGTGCATAGGGGCCCAGATTTGCCAAAGGGGGTAATGCTGCATTTTTTGTCACTTAGCTTAAGGTCGTGGTCTGGAAGCCACTTGTTGGTGCATGTTAAGACCTTTTGCACAACTTGGGAGTCAAATATAGAGTTTGACAGCCATGAGTTTGCAGTCATCCAAAAACTGTTTCCTAGAGATTCCTGAGAGGGGGACCTATGTCTAGGCTACAAAGCCTCAAAGGATCGACCATAGCCCCTTAATATTGGCCTTGATATCAGTGAAATGAATACCATAGAAAGTGGTCCTCTATCCATTCCCTGGTAACTGTCACTGGTAACTTCTTTTTTCGAAGAGACAGTACCTCCCACACTAACAGACTGGGTTCTTTCAGTAAGCCAGTTTGAGATGAAGTGGGTAACATAGGAGTTTGTTTAGTTAGATTAGCTTATCGATAATTCCAGAATATCAGATGGTATCAAAGGCCTTAGCAAGGTCCAGGTGGACAATGCAAACTAAACTGCTTGCATCTAATATATCAGTGACCTGTTCAAAGAAGCTCATCAGGTTCAGGAGTCAGGATCCACCTTTAACAAACCCAAACTTGCTTGGGTCCAGGACTTGTGGACTGCCTTTGTTCTTGTAAATAAGTTCCATAACAATGTGTTGCACTGTTTTACAGAAAAAGATGATGAGGCATATAGGCCTGTAGTTTCCAGAGTCAGTAGTGAGTTCCCCTCATGGAATGGGATGAGTGCACAACTCTGATACAAATCCAGTGGAGAGGCTGAGATTGAATAGGCTTAGTACTGAGTCTATGAGACAGTATCTGGTGCTACAAAGAATGCAGCCTGGCACATTATCAAGGTTTACAGAGTTAGTGTTTTTGGTCTTGGAGTGAATACTTTAAACTTACTTGGAAATGATCAGAGGAGGTGATGTGGCTATGCCAATATGCTGCGGAAAATTAAGAGGAGCTACAGGATTAAAATTTGAGCTGAATTTGTCAGCTAATATGTTGGCTATGTCCTCAGTGGATAAATATGTGTTGCTATTATGTATTAGCTTGTGTATTGCTGGGCATTACTTCTAAGGTTTCTGACATGACTTAAGAAGGCTTTCTGGCTGTCCTTAGCACAGGTGGTAATTTTCAATTCATACTTAATTTTTGGGGGTTATTTTGTTTCTGAGTTCTTTGTTGATCTTTCTGAGTTCTCTAGATGACTAGGCTTACTGTTATAGGCTATGTGTTTCTTTCTTATTGTATAGTTTATTTGCACTAGTTTTCCATCACTGGAGGTTATTTCTGAACTTGGTATTGTATTTGAGTCTAATGGGGACTAATATCTCAATGCATGTATTGAGGTAGGTAAAGAAATTATCCACAAATGTGTCAGCATTCAAGATGGGGGGTCAATGAGGTGAGGAGGGTGCTTAAATTTCATCAGGTCATCAATTAGGTGGTGTAGGTTTGCCTTACAGTAGTCTCTAAAGACAAAAGGGTTTTGTGGTAAATCAGATTTTACCCCATAGTGAATGTTACTGAATAGTGGTCAGATCTGACCAGTGATGTGGTAACTGTAGGTACTGAGCAGAGAAAGGCTATATTGTGAGGACCAGATCCAATATTTTTGAACCTTAGTTGAGACTTGAACTAATTGATCTAAAGAGTTGGCATTAGGAATCTTTATGCATACTTTATTTGTAGTGCTACAGGTTTCCCATTTAATGGAAGAGTAGTTGAAGTCTCACAGGGGAATAGTGTTGGGTTCAATGGGGAGGGATATCAGTTTGTTTAGATATGAGATGTGGGCTGAAGGTTACATAGAGGAGGTGTGGCAGTATGCTATGATGTGGTACAGAATTTTAATTTCTGTGAGAAGCTTATTAGGGGAGTTCAAGGTCATTGCCCTATCTTAAAAAGTCTGGAGGCGAATTGACTTCTTAGGAAGGCAGGCATGTACCCTCCAGTAGCTCTGCTGACTTTGAGGTGGGCCTGAAAATGTGGCATTAAAGCACTGCACTGCAGAGCCACTAGCCCTATTCTGAAACCCATGTTTCAATAATTATGCAGATACCTATATTTTCAAGAGTCAGGAATGCTTGTATGGTGTGCAGTGTCTTGTTAGGGCTTCTACCATTGAGCTATGCTAGCTTTATATCATCTTGATTTTGTTTGGATATGTAGTTAATTGGAGAAGACGGACTTTGCTTGAGAAATGCACTCTGGGGGAAGAAAAGCCTTGGCCAACATATGGAAGTTATGAGGACAGAGGTGCAGCCCACCTCTAGCTAGGCAATGAGAGTTGTCAGCCATCTCTTTGCAGGTGTATCTATCTACATATATATATATATATATATATATATATATATATATAATCTATATCTATCTATATATATATATATATATATATATATATATATATATATGAGTTCAAAACATCGACGCTCATCTTTGACACAACGAAAAAACACGACTCATTTCATATATGTCATTTCACGTGTGATGATCCTCTCAGGACCCATGGTAGCACTTGTTTGTCTGCTACAGCGCATATGGTTCAAGTCACTACCTACAATTTCCCGTAACAGCATTGTAATTTACATCGCAATACACAGACAAATGCTACCATGGGTCCTGAGAGGGGAGGATCGCTTACGTGAAATGCGATGATATGAAGAGTCGACATTTTTGTAAAGAAACGTCGTATTTAATGTTTTGACAAACTCATATATATATATATATATATATATACATATATATGCATACATACACACACACACACATATATATATATATATATATATATATATATATATATATATATATATATATATATATATATATATACAAACACACACACACACACACACACACACCCACACACACACACACACACACATATTAGTCCCCCTTAGAATAATAGCAATAGCTAAGCCAACAGTTAAAATCAGTCATCTTTTGATTTTATTGTGGCATCATTCTTGGTTATGGTAGGATACTGCTCAAAACTAGTTTCCGACAATTTTATATGCATATTCAGACAGCACTATCATGTCCCACTTCATATGATTCAAGGAGTTATGTCATAAGTCATTCACTCCCACATGCATAATTACCAAGTAATATATGTACCTAGGGTGAAGGGACATGAGGGCCCTAGTGACATTGTGAGTCCTGGTACCTGAGAGGCAGATAACCCCTCCTGTCTTTGCTCAGCCTGATGAATGCCATGTTTGTGTCTCTGACCATGGAGTCACCTATGACTAAGATGATACCAGATGTTCTGGCTCAGCCTTGCTGCCTTAAGGGCTTCGGATTTACAGCTGTAGTGTCTGGTTGTGTTGTTTGCTTGTTGGAGGGATGCAGAGTGTTCTGTGTACCAAACCTTCATGTAGAAGGCTTATGTGGTTTGGGTAGGGTTTGTTTATTATCTCAGAGTAAGAAGGATTATTTGATTGATGGTTTAGAATATGGTGGACACGGCTGTGTGAGGTAGGTATCTGAATTGACAACATGCTGGGTACAATCAGCAATTTTAAAAGAGAGAGACTGGCCTCCATGGTTAGTATTTACATGAACCTCACAAACATATGGTGGAAGAAACAAATAGTTGTCAGCATGAGATAATTCTTGCATTGTCTCAGGGTGTCTAGTGCTATCAGGTTGGCAACAAATATTATGGTAAGCTGTGTCTTCATGACACAGAGCGAGAGGTGAAACAGGGAGTTCTAATGAAGTGTAATTTCAGTAAAGGATTTGTATACCAGAACATAAGGAGGAACAGTGAGTGAAAGCACTAGAGTTACAATTATATATGTACAATCATAGCAATTGAGAAGTACAAAAGCCAAAAAAAAGTGAAACCACTTATGGATATTTAAACAGTGACAACCAATGTGGGTTGGGTGCCACATCAGTTTAGTGATAAAACGATCTGCAGTTTATCGCAAAAACTAGACTCAGTGTCAGAATGCCCATAGAAGACAAAAGCTAATGATGAGTACAAAAGGCAGTAAGGGCACTAGCAATAAGTTAGGGTCATTTAAAGCAATGATTCAAGCTGGCCGGGATGCCACAACCACTGCTCAGTGGAAATTTACATATCACAGCAATGAGTACACAGTACACTTGGGCTTGGAATGCCCACAGATATCAAATGTAGTGAAATGAGACAGCAAGTAATATGCCCATAGCAAGTGAGAACCCCATCCTAAATTAACATGGCTACTATCTGCAAATACATTCATTGCCTGCTCTCAAGTGTACACAGCTGCAGTTGTGTCTGTAACTGTTCACAGCTACACTCAAAAGTCTGCAGAAGTGCATGACCCTGTCCAGTTGGATGCTGTTGTCCACAAAGTTCAGTACCCAGTAGGTGTCAGAAGTGACTTCATATATTTGTTTTATGGAATCAGATAGTGTAAACACTTGGCCAGATGTCAACAGAGGACAGTATTAAGTAATATGGTACACAAGCAAGGAGAAGTAACAACATACACACACATTACAGTGGTAAATAATGGAATAAACAAGCAGGCAGCTGTAGCAGTATAAACAATAATCACATTAATCAGACATTTGATAAAAATGTAAGGAGGGAAACAATAGTGGAGAGAGGATGTTGGGTACAGTGTGAGAGAAGAAGTAAATATGAGGCTAAAGGAAATAAGAAAGGGAAGTGAAAGTATTTTGTATTGCTTATATTTGGTAAAGAGGGAGATGGTACAGTTAATAAATAAAGAGCATTGAGAGGTAGGGTAAAGAAGGTATAAAAGGGGAGACAAATGATGAGGTGTGCATTTCAGCAGAATATAAGTTCAGTGTGTTGGCTGGCAGAAGTGACACTGAGACAGAGCCAAGTGCTTGTCATATTATAAACTAGCCATGATTGTTGAAGCAGTTAGACTGAAGGGATTCATGCTCAGTGCTAAAACAAATTGGAAAGATGCAGCCCTTTCCATTTCTGTATGTCAATGATCTTGAATTTCCCTGCCTGTTCCCATTAGAAATATTGACACAACCTCTTCCACTGCAGCTGTCAAATCTTTGTTCATGAATAAATGGTTTTATACATGAAGTAACACCTGACTCTCGTCATCCTTTTTTTCTGGGCATTTTCTCAAACTCCTACTCCTTTTCCTTTGTTTTTCTTTACCAGTCAGCCATGCTGCCCCACTGTTACTTTCATTTCATTCTTACACTATCTACATTGTTTCTTGCCTGCTTTACTTTATACTCGGTGCTGTTGTTGTGCTTAGTTAACATCTATTACACAGTCACTACTATAAGTCATTCTGCGGCTGCCTCACATACAGAAAAGGTTATTTTGTGGAGCTACTAAACTTCCAACATATACCCCCTTCTTTCCAAAATACTCGAAAGGTTCATCTAACAGCTGGTCCTGCAACACCTAGCCTCTACCATACTTGTAACATCCAGCATGACTTCAGTCAGGGCACACAAGTGAGATTGCTCATGAGCTTACTGAATAAGTCTGTGGAAAACTGAATAACAGAAAAATTAGGTTCTCACTTCCTAAATCTATCAAAAAATGTTGATATTGTCAACCATTCCATCTTGTTCTCCCATCTCCATTATTCTGGGTTCTCTACACAATGTAGTGGGTCTCTAGCTACTTACAAAGCACGTGCAAGATGTCAGATAGAAGTATGTCTTGTCTTTTTCAAAACCAAGCAAGATGGGTATGGCAAGATGATCTGTAGTAGGTCATGTGATCTTCTCTGTCTCTGTAAATAACATGGCTACCCAGAGCCCACTGTGGACCAGTATATGAGACTGATAAATGCTGACGACTTCACTGTTTGACACTTTGATAAACTGATTACTGTAGTAATGCCTCGTGTTCAGTGAGGCTGTAACAAACAACAGGAATAAGTTGAATGCTTTAGCTTTTCCTAATCATCAGGAAAACCAATGCCGTTTCTTACAGGTCATTCTGCTGCAGGTCAGGTCTCAGTATTCCATATCCTGTTTGACCATAGTATAGCAATTTGATCTGCTCCATTTGTCAAACATCCTGGGGGGACAAGATTTCAAAACCTAAAAATGTTTGACATTCATATTAATATGGTTGCCCTTTGTACAGATCAGAAACATGGTTAACCTACAAATTACAACTGTTTTGACTGATAGCACACGTTACATCCACTTGCCCCTACCTGCTTTTCTCTGTACTCTATACCCTTAGTTAACAACTTTCAGTCAACTCATGCATCAGGTTATAATAAACCTACAGCAATGCTGCAAGCTTCTCTGCCATTCACTTCATGTAGAATCAATAACCGCCTTTGGCTTCACAGTGGTCACAAATGATATGCTAGTTAGCTATCACTCAACATAGCATGACTCCAATCAAATGCAAAGCTCTCCAAACCCTTCTCCAGTGGTAGAAACCTTCACACTATATCAGATATGAATCCTTCCATTTCTTACAAACTCCTTGTTCATAGGTTCATAGGTTCATACTAGGCTATCTGCCCTGGGGCAATTATAAGCCTAGCCCGATTCTGTATGGCTTACGCCACCCCTTGGTTTGAGTATACTGTGCCCTTTTTAAGGTTTAGTTTACTGTGCCTCTGTCTAATAGTGACACGGGAGTAATCCCTGGGACAAATCTACGATCCCCCATCCACCTATCGAGATTCTTCTTGAAGAGATTCAGTGAGGTGCTCTGCCTCACATGAACTGGAATTCTATTCCAGAGCGAAGGGAGCCTCTGGGTTATGAACCTGTCCCTCCAGCAAGTTCTATTTATTTCTGTGTTGAGGTTCAAGTCCCTCGAGCGTGTGGCTCTAAGGGATTTAGATTTACTGAGGTGGAGCATGTCCATTAATTCTGGATTTGACATAGCTTTGTATGTCAGGCATAGATTGCCTCGAAGTAGGTGGTATGCAACTGAGTAGAGCTGGAGTTTTTTTAACTGAGCAGCATATGGCATCTATTTGAGACCCTTGATCCTCTTGGTGAGATACTTTTGGGGTCTTTCTAATTGCTGCAGGTGTCGGGTAAGGTACATCCCAAAAGGGGCATTGTATTCTATGATGGGTCTGATGAGGGATGAATAAAGGGGCAAGATTACCTCTCTTGATCTAGATGTGAAACCCTTTGTGATGAGGTGGGCTATGTAGAAGGTCTTTCTAACCACTTTGGCAATGTGGTTTTCAAAGGAGAAATTGCTATCAACTTGGGTCCCCAGGTCCCTAATAACTTTCTCTGTACTTAATGGGTTTCCGCCTATGTGGTAATTTGTGGGCACATTGTTTTTGCCAAAGGTTATGACTATACATTTTTTGGCATTTAGCTTTAAACCATGGCGCTGGCACCAGTTATCTGTCTCTGTGAGACCTTTTTGAAGGATGTTTGTGTCAGCTGGAGAGTTGATTATGGCGCCCAGTTTGCAGTCGTCTGCGAACTTGGTGAGCCATAGTCCTCCCACGTTTGCCTGTACCTTGGAAAAGTATATACCGAACAAGAGTGGTCCCAGGACAGAACCCTGTGGGATGCCACTTGTGACCAGTTTCGAGTCTGACATGGCTCCAGCAACTCTCACTCTGTGGGTTTTGTGTTTGAGCCAGTTTGCGACCCATCTTGTGACATAGGGGTTTATATTTAAGCTGGATAGCTTATCTATGATGCCCGAGTGGGGTATTGTGTCAAATGCCTTTGCAAGGTCCAGATAGGCTGTGTGGACTACCTTCCCTTCATCTATGGCTTTGGTGACTGTTTTGAAGAAGTCAACCAGGTTCAAAAGGCAGGATCTGCCCTTGACAAAGCCGAACTGGGTAGGATCTAGTGTCTGTAGGTCCCCAATGTCTTTGTTTATGAGCTCCATGATGATCCATGATGTCTAAAAAACACCATGTGACTACACTTGGACCAATGTGACAACAGATTCAGAACATATCCTACTACATTATAAACTAAGACTAAACCTCTTCTCTTGACCTTACCTAATATTTATATTTCTTCAGGTATATGCCTAAATTATTGTCACCTCATTTCTGTAAGATTCTAAACTATCTGATATTAATGTGTCCTTTTATTATACAATTATTCCTCAAAATTATGTCAGTGGATGCTCCAGTTTCCTCCCACATCCCATGGACATGCTGCAGGTGGACTGGACACTAAATTGGCCCTAGATGTCAGTGTGTGCATTCTGTGGAAGGTTGGGCATCAGGCTGGCAACTCTACACTGTAAACCTTCACTGGAAATTGTTCTGCAGGCTGTTCTGATGTGGCAAACCCTAACGGAAAAAGCCAAAAGGAGAAGAAGAAAGAAGCTATTTCGTCCTACAGCTTCTTATTTCCTGCTCTTGGTGTTTGGTCATGAGGGCTAGAGTCCTCCCACCACCATGGATAATGTGAAGCTTATATTTTCAGGTCTACCTTCTGTCATCCTTCAGTCCATTCCACCGGAATCCTATTTACTGATCACCACTTTTTACATGTTATCAGAATGTTTGTTTGCTCTGCTTACATTTGCCAAGTGTTATATTGTTCCAATATGCATATACTGCAAATACTGTAGAGTACTTATGATGGCTATCTGTTTATTTGCTGGGTAGGACTAGACTATGTAGCCTCTTTTCAGGCATAACCAGAAAACTTATTAAACATACATGCTAAACAGCTGGACAGTAAAACAACAAATTGCAGCTAATGAATTTAGAAGATACCTAAGGAAAGCAGAAACAGCATACAATCATTATGTAATAAACAGTACAAGGCAGAAACTTGACATAGCTATTTACATAAAAAACAGTGCCGTTTAGAAAAAGTAATGCCATATTGCAAGGGAATACAAAGGAAGAGCAAATTAGAATAGGAAAAATACAATCTGCAGAATGGGAAATTAGGTTAAAAATTCAATGCATCTGCAATCAGATTGACATTGCAAGTAAGAAATGAGCTATCCAGATTAAGAAGCAAGGGATGGGCAATGACAGTGTGTTTCAAAAGTAGTTTCCGATGGGTGGGCCAAAGATTGGGAAGAAAGCCTTTATCAGCACAGACAAAAAGTTAAAAGGCACGACAAAAGAGAGAGAGCAGCAGAATCAGAAGAACTAAGTGATCTGGAGAATTCCTTAATAAGGACTTAACTGAGTCTGAAACTTTGTTAATGACTGGGTCATGCACAAGGTGATTCTAAGGGGAATAACAACCAAGCTTGCCTGTTTAATGCAAGACAGGAGTGTTGCTTTTTGTCCATTCCAAACATAAAAGGACAGATGGTGCTCTGTATTGCTTACAGTTTCAGAACATTTTTGGAAAGCTAATAGTGATGATTGGAAGTTAAGTATTTCCGTATAAACAAAAGCATTCCTTTGCCGATAACTACCTCACCCTGCCTGGTTAACAGACTGTAGATTGTATGCCATTTAAAGAACAGTGATGTTTACTTTATTATTCAAGTTATGGATATGTATGGAAAAGGCCAATCAGGGGACTAGCCAAATTGCAAGATACTTCATTGATTTATTCTTTTTCATCTTTTCACCCCCCACTGCCTTCTGATCATCAGCCCTATCCTTTCCAGTTGGTCCATTAATTCCCCATAAAGAGGGTGAGGGTCAACTATGACGGGCCATCATGAAGGCAGTCATCTGGGGGCTTCAGATTCTTTTCAGACACTATGTCTTACTCCTCCTGCACATGTTCAGCTCACAAAGGGATGGGACATGTAATAGGCTGATCATTCTGGCCCCTCCTCACTTCTACAAGGACATGCTATCAGTAACCAGCCCTGTCCTTCTGTCCTCAGGAATGGGCTATGGTAGCCCAGGTTTCTTTCAGAGAAATATCTATATCTGAGTGCTTACTGAGCAACACCACCCCGTCCCTTCCCCCCACACTCCTTCACTCCTTTTCCTCACTGCCTGGCTCTTCCATTGTTGAATTCCATGTCGATAAACCACACAGCCAGACATTACAAGGCATGAGGTCAATATATATTTATAGATTCGACTGTTTTAGAGAGCTGTCATCAGGACCTGGACAAACCAACTGGCTTGTTCACTTTAAATCCAGCATTACTTATATAAATGAGTTTGGCAGCCATGCCAGGAATGAGTATCTCTATAGCTACCAGCTGCCCAACTCACAGCAATAAGAATTGCTATTTTTCAAAGCTATAGATTCTTATTAAGTTCTGTTGCTGTCCAAATGCAGCGTACATTTGGATGGCAGTACCATGTAAAGTTACGAATGTGAAATAAAAGTAACTTTTTTGTGTGTTACAAAATTTTTTCGTTGCTGTCTGGATGTTTGCAAATTATATGCAGACAGCAGGAGCACTTAGAGAGAATAATTTGTAACAGATAAACAGGAAGTGCGCCTGCTCTCAGTTCGGTAGCTGGTAGTTGCAGTGATACTTCATTTCAGCAAGTCTTCCTGCTACCAAACAGACAGCAGTCACAACTGCTCTTTCTGTGTTACAAAATTCCTGTTTACTTGCTGTTGCTGTCCAAACACAATTTTATATATATATATATATATATATATATATATATATATATATATATATATATATATATTTTTTTTTTTTACTACAAGGTACCAGTTTTGTTAACAAAGTATGCTGTGTACAAACTGTACACATCCTTGTTTTCAGACTATGTATTCCCTTGTATTTTTAATGGCAGCAGGACCACAGCACTCCTTTTTACGCACCATTTAATTCACATTTATGTTAGGTGTTTTGAGTTTTGTAAACTATGTTTTGCTTTATTTTATGCTGTTTAATAATGTAGGTTCTTATACATACTACATTTTGTATATATGTCTTAAGCCAAATATACCATTAGAAAAGTACAGAAAATAACTTTTGTGCCTACCTAGTTGTCAAATATAAGGTAAATTAACTAATGAAACTGTATACATGGCTAACTAAGGTCATTTTAACCCGAATAGCAACCATAAACAGTCAGTAGTAAAAACAGAAAACAATTCCACAGAAATGGCATTTATTAAAATGAGAGAGCGGTGAGAAATACTATACATCTGTAGCATTCCATGCAACTACTTTAAGAAAAAGCAGTAGCAGTACACACAATAAGCCAGAGTGCATTAACACAAGTCACACTACTTTAAGAAAAAGCAGTAGCAGTGCACACAATAAGCCAGAGTGCATTAACACAAGTTACACCTAGACATTAAAATTACTTCTTAAATTTAAACCCACAAATTGTCAGGCAATGCCGAATTGTCATTAAATGGATAACCTAGAGAGATTCTGAGGACTTTGCAAGGGATACAAACCTAAACCCTGGAAGGTACAGCTCTGTACAAGTATACCAAAGTAAAGCATTCTGAAAGCATTGAATAAAGTTACAGTGCTGCAGCTAAATTTTACTTCCTGATGTGTGCAATCCTTCTGAGTGAATGCACATGTCATGTACATCTGTAACCTTCCAAGTCTCTAATCTCAAAAGTAACTTCTTCCAAGTTAGGAAAACAAGAAAACTATTTTATTTTAAAAGGTGTAAAAGTCAATTGTTTTCAAGAATTTATTTTAAAACCATTTCTTAAAACAAAGCACAAAATAGAATACAGCACAAAGCTGTAAATACCTAAGATACATGGCAATTTGTGCTAGTCTATTTCAGCAACCTCACAAATCAATTTTTGAGAGAAAAGCAAACACTTAAATACTTACATTGAAAGATTCAATTAGTCATGGATGTTAAGGCATTCTCAGATTAACAGATAATTGGCTGTTGTCAGTTACAGCATACTCCATAGGTGAGAGTGAGTAATTCACACTTTACTTTTAGTGGCTGGTGTTGTTTGGTCATGAGGGCAGAACACAAATGACCAAACTGGAGTCTTCCCACCACCATGGATAATGTGAATTGTTCACAACCCTGTTATGCTATATTACTATCATAAAATGGCATCATTTGTAAATAAGGCGTCTTACTTTTTTTTTTTTTAAAGAGCATTACAGTATGTGGACCCCTTAATGTTTTAATGTCTCTGCATTGAGGCATTAGCGATGGGCAGAAATGCTGATGTACTCTGTTTACACACATTTCTCCTACGACCCCATGTACATGGGGACTAATAATACTTTTATGTTCATGATTACTGCAAAAAGCAATCTTACTAAAAACTAACACTAAATGGGCTAAATTAATACATTTCTTCAATTATTATTTCCCATAGGCTAACATAACTTTTCTTAATAATAGTCACTTCTGTTTTTATTTGTATACCCCTCCCCCACCAAATACAGATACAGACACCCAGTTTAAAATCAACTTACTTTGTGTTTTGATTTCATTAACAAGGACAGCAGCCAAGAAAACAACAATTCCCAGTCTCATCATGCTGAACAGATGTTTAAAAGCAGGATCTTTCTGTAAACTGGCTTCTGTACAGTCTGCACTGTGTAGAGAACAAAAGCGAAGTGTAACCTCTGGGACTTGATGTGACTGAAATGACTGGAATGAGGAATTCTCCAAGGGTGTATTACACCTGCTACATACCTGCCCAGTAGAGATAGCAACAACATAAACCAGTTTTACCAGACTCACAGAAAGGTGAGTAGGAGTGGTATGTTTTACCCTTTACACCCCACTGTGAATGTAGAGTTTCAAAATGGACCAGCAAATCATCATTTTGCTTCCTGTTTACCATTTACCAGAAAAACGTTTTGTAGTAAAATTAACTCTAGAAACATGGCTTACCTAGTTTTTTTTCTTGCATTGACTACTGTGAGAAAATTAAACTTTTAAGTCTGCACTGTTCTGTGGTTTTACTACAGTAGGATGTGTGACAGATGTACCTCTAAAACACTAAGTCATTTGTGTACTGTACATTCACATCTCCACATTGTTGCCTGCAGCACTAGGAAAAATGTGACAATGGGGGAGACAGTTTTGTCACTTACTGTGTGTGCTCCAGAGAGTGAATATTTTTTGTGATTCTTTTTCCTTTATATACCTGATTGATCTAAAAGATTTCCACAGCAGTTATTGATGAAGCTTTAAATCCTGTATACCCAATAAGTGAATTCATCTTCCCTGTTGCATTTGCTTCCACCTTTGATTAGGGCCCTAACTAGTGCCTCTAACAGAGTTGTTTTGTGTTATGCCCATTACACCCTTCTCATATCTGCTTCAACTGCTGCACAGAGCAACACTGAGTTCAGAAAGATGTGCTAAACTCCATATATGCCATCTTTTGTAGTGTGCTGATCCCTACACATTAGCCTTTTATTGCACCTGGTAAAGAAATACGTTCTTAATTTATCAGTGACACCATTTCATTCACCATTCTGCATATATAACCAGGCTGGGCTTCAGGTTCCATCCACAGCACCTTCATGTTCCTTAATGAACTGGTTCCTACTCACAGGCACTGACAAGGGACAGGCAGAGAAAGATGTCTTTGGTCCAGCCTCAAATGGTATCATGTATCTTTCCATTTTAGTACCCCTGCAATACATGGCAATCACTTTCTACTGACAGAAGGATATTTAAATTCCAAAATATGACATGACCATCACTATCTTCATTGTGCTGACTACCTTCTACAATGCACTGGCTAGTGCCTAGCACATCAAGGTCTAACTACCCGTTGCTAATACCCATAACATTAAACACCACCCGCTGCTAATACCCATAACATTAAACACTACCCGCTGCTAATACCCATAACATTAAACACTACCTGCTGCTAATACCCATAACATTAAACACTACCCACTGCTAATACCCATAACATTAAACATTACCCGCTGCTAATACCCATAACATTAAACACTACCTGCTGCTAATACCCATAACATTAAACTCCACCCACTGCAAATACCCATAACATTAAACTCTACCCACTGCTAATACCCATAACATTAAACTCTACTCACTGCTAATACCCATAACATTAAACACCACCTGCTGCTAATACCCATAACATTAAACATTACCCGCTGCTAATACCCATAACATTAAACACTACCTGCTGCTAATGCTCATAACATTAAACACTACCCACTGCTAATACCCATAACATTAAACACTACCTGCTGCTAATACCCATAACATTAAACTCCACCCACTGCAAATACCCATAACATTAAACACTACTCACTGCTAATACCCATAACATTAAACAACATTAAACACTACCCACTGCTAATACCCATAACATTAAACACTACCTGCTGCTAATACCCATAACATTAAACACTACCCGCTGCTAATACCAATAACATTAAACTCTACTCACTGCTAATACCCATAACATTAAACACTACGCACTGCTAATACCCATAACATTAAACACTACCTGCTGCTAATACCCATAACATTAAACACTACCCACTGCTAATACCCATAACATTAAACACTACCTGCTGCTAATACCCATAACATTAAACACTACCTGCTGCTAATACCCATAACATTAAACACTACCCTCTGCTAATACCCATAACATTAAACTCTACCACCTGCTAATATCCATAACATAAAACACTACCCACTGCTAATACCCATAACATTAAACTCTATCCCGATGCTAATACCCATAAAATTAAACACTACCTGTTGCTAATACCCATAATATTAAACTCTACCCACTGCTAATACCCATAACATTAAACTCTATCTACTGCTAATGTCTAGAACATCAAACTCCATCTACTGCTAGTGCCTGGGACATCAAGATCTGACTACCCACTGCTTGTGCCTGGCACAACAAACTCTGTCTACCCACTACTCATGCCTGTGTATGGTTCAGTATTTAAGCTGAAAACATGTATGAATATAATACACATATTATACATGTATGTCAGATGCATAACAAGTACAAAAAAGTAGATAGTATTGCATTTCACAGATCTTCTGTGAGATTCCTGCCTGGAATGGTAACATGGTGAGGTGCAGGATATCATTTTGGGGTGGACTAAAGGTATCTTTCTCTGCCTGGTTATTGTCACTGCACAGCAAGATACAAAATCTGAAGAACTCTAAGTACACAAAAAGTGCTGCAAAAAATGGATGGCCTAAAAATAAGCTGCTGGGCTTTCATGCAAAAGTTAAGATTCAGTTGAGGAAAATTTGAGAATCTTGCACTTAAAATCCATAAAAATATGGACACTGAGTAAGGAATGTGGCTTTTTGGGACCCTAATCCCATTATGAGTGCCATTGATACAGGTGAATCATATTTTTACATCCTCTTTTGGGTTGTATAGACAAACGCATAAGCAGTACAAAAAAGCAGACAGTACTACCTTTCACAATTCCTGGTGAGATCCCACCTTAGAAATATGCTTTGCATTGTGGTTGTGGGCAGTGTTTTGCAGTGGGAGAAGTACCTGGGTATACAGTGAGAGGATACCATGCAGAACATTTCAGAACATACATGGCTGACAGTGAGTGGTCCCTATATATACATTTTCAGACAACACTGGAAAACACTGACAGCTGTCAACCACAATAACCTTATAAGAAAACTAGTATCAGTAAATTAGAATGAGTACAACAGGAACACCAAGGGCACCCACGGTTGTGAAAGTTTAAGTTACTATGAAAGTTTAGATAATGAGATAAACATGTACTAAATACCCTACTGGACAACACTTACTCTCCAATAGGGCAATAGGGTACTAATGTACAGATATTGCTTGGTGAAAACAAGTCCACTGCCTCATGGCAGCATATTAAGCTGCTTTGAAGCTCAGAAAGAAAAAAGCAAATGGCCACCCTTTTTCATGCTTGTTAAATGTGTCTTTATTGTTTAGAGAGTGTTGTTGTTCTTTCGGCTTTTCCCGGTTAGGGGTCGCCACAGCAAACTCCGGTTCGCTAATGATTGGCAGTAGTTTTTTTTTATGATGCCGAGGTGCCAGCCCAACGCCCAACCTGCAACAAAGGCACGCCCATTCACGCATGTCTTTTGAACGCCAGGAACTGCAGGGAGGACATACAGACTCCAACTTTATTGTTTAGAGACTGTAAACAAATAAAAAAAAGAAAAAAAGTAACATTCATGTGTATGCATGTCTGTGTGCATGCATAGGAGAGAGAGAGAGATTGCAAGAGACACATTACTCAACTTCTTTGCTCAACATTTCATGATAAAGACAATATTGGGGATGGGGTGTCTTTTCTGAACACATGGAGTATGAAGCTATAATGTCTTCATTCACTGAGAGTAATCTTTAATAATCCATCAGAAATCATTTTCAGGGGACAGACCAAAATTAGGGACAGTTGGGATGCATTGGAGGGGTGAGATTTCAATGCCTTACACTCTATGACTTTTTTCATTCGTTTGATCAGAAATCACAATGAGATATCTGAAGTGTACTCGGTCAAGAAGGAAGCAGTGATTGCTGTGCACATTTTTGTATGGGTGTGAGTGTGACATCAAATACTTACACAACTTATATTTTGGATGTAAAATTCTTCCTCCAGCATCAATTATATAAGCTACAGCAAGTTTGAAACATTAGGCAGAGGAACTATTTTACATAAAAAATATATATTAAGAAAAAATACACAAAAACAATTTAACAGCTAGCCCATTATTAAAGCTCCATAGTGCCCTCTAGGGTGGGTGTCATAGAGAAAATAACAGACCTTCTAGGGGTGAAGAGGCCCTCTGCCAGTGGTGCCAGTCCACATAGCACCCTTGGGCTGTTGGTTATTTCACCAATAACACCCACTCTGGAGGACATTATTGCTTGCTAACCTAAAATATTTGAACTCGTCTAGTACCTCATATAAACAGTTAAGAAAAGACCTTATTCAGATCTACAGGGCACGAACAGCCATCTACTTCTGGGAATGCTTGTGGTTATCGAGACGTAGTAGAGAAGAACTGGATAACCTGGGTAGGAGATTATATAGGAATGAAAGATGCACTAATTGGTTTTCTGAGAGAGTAACTGACACCTGTTACAGAATATCAAAGTATATTAAAGCTAGCTGTAGTTTAGTTAGAAGTTTGGACACATTATGGGGTTGACTGGTTTGGTATACTGGCAGGCTAGAAAGGCATAATTGCCTCTGCCTGAAATATTTGTGTGTAGGAATGCATGCATGTATGTAACTGCTAGATTAAATCAATTTCATTCATTGCTTATTTTCTAGATCACAACAAAAGGATTATTAGCCTTATGGATGTCTGCCACGAAGAATACTCTGCAGACAGAACAGACTGACAACTAGAACATATGACTTCAAGATGTCTGTTTTTTTAATTTATGACAGCCACAGTGAGTAGCATGTGGGCAAGAGAACCACAGACACCAGATGCAGCACACAGAACTGACCAATAACCACATTTCTGTATCCCATTTTTTTCGTGTGTGCAAGACTGATCCTCACTATGTGACTGCTAGCATGATTCTGAACAGAGAAACCGAATGTCATAGGAGCCAAACATGGGGATATAAGTGAATGACTGATGCCAGCTTGCTTATGTTACAGGAAAGGTGATTGACAAGGTAACGTGACATGGGGTGGAGACCAAAGGGTGAGTGTCACAATGCCAGGATCTTAGGGCATGGACAATGCACAGCATATGTGAACAACTTCTCAAGACACACTTAACTAACAGCTGGCTCTGCCCATGCACAGTCCCAGGCTGATGGGCCATAAATTCCACTAGCTCTTTCCCACATTCTCTACCTCTCACACTTCCCTGTAAACCCCTTTCTTCTACTCCCTCCCATTTCATCTCTTTAACCCATCCTAATTTACCCTTTTCTCCTTCCTAGCATCTATCTTCTACTCATTGTCCACTGTAGAAATGCCAATACACTAATTCGTAGCTTACGTATGTTTGTGTATACAGTATTCTGTAAGTCTATAGGCATGACTGTTTACTTTGTAACTAATGTGTAGCTACATTGTATCTAATGTGTGCTTGTTAAATTGTATTTTATGAGTTTGCTAAATTGTATTTTGAGTTTTTCTATCCAGGCCACCACTGAAAATGGGCTACTAGCCCAGTCAGACCTCCCTGGTAAACAAATGTGAAATAAAATAAACAAATGTGAAATAAAATAAACAAAATATGGCAGTGCTGGTGTACGAGGAAGTGTGCATGTGGTACAGCAAGATCTCCTAGTTTGCATTCTGCATTAGCAACTTATCTCACAGTGAGTATGAGGAAGTAAAAGGGCATTCAAAAACATCTTTACTTTTGTACCTATGACAGCTGAAGGGTTTCTCAGTATACAGAGATTAGCTGGACGCAAAGTGATGCTGAACTTGTTAAAAAAATAAAAATATACCTCCTTCTTATAATCAAAGAAATTGTAAATAGCTGAATAGGTTCTGTACATCCTGGGGTTCACAGTCCACGAAAAGGTGAGGTGGTAAAACAGGAGGATGTGTACCTTCCTCTAAATAAGAGAAGGTATTAAAAGCAACAGAACAAATGACTAAACAAGGAGGAGAGAGTTCACAGAAAGTCATACTGGATGCTGGAAACAACATCCCAGTCTGCAAAGGGGCTACACACTGAATGCTTCTTCATGGGGAAGAAAAAAAAATGATAGAAGAAATACTTGAGATAGCAGAAATGAGGATGTATTGCTAAAATGGATTGATTTTTATATGTCCAGTCTTGACCAGAACTCTAAAATTACAATCTGCCAGGAGGAGTAAATGTTTGGAGAGTTGAGGCTTGAATCCCATCAGGATGCCTCCTATTTGCCTAAGATAAGGCCACTAACACTATCATGTCTTGCTTTTTTGATGACCTGTGGTGACTGGAGTTCAGGGTGATCTAATGCTGCTGTAGAAGTGATTTAAGTTTTAAGGTTTGATTGCCAAGCTTATAACTGGGTCTATATTAGATGCACAAAGACTTTAGCGTGAATGCTCACATGAGTGAAAATGCCAGGAATTGAAACTGTGATTGTGGGGTCATGTTACAGTGAGGAGTGGGATATTTGCCATTTCCTCACTGTAGTGCGACCTCAGAGTTAGAATATATAGTTAGCGGGGGATGTGGGGGCCGCGGCCCCCCACAACAGCAAGTTCGGTTACTAGCATTTTCGCTCATGTGAGCATTCACAGTAAAGTCTTTTCGGTTTTATAATATAGACCCCTTATAACTTATTGACTTTCAGGATGTTTCATTTCTGAAATCCCATATTTATATTTTCTACTTTCTATACATGTATTAAGATGACTTTTGTAGGAAGTTAACTAATGACAGGATTGTTACAACTGGAAGAGGAAGCTGATTCCATTAATACTGAAAAGGATGGCCAAATGTATGTCATTTTTTTTTCTGTTATTACTTACTCCACTAGTGTGACTTCCATCTTATTTGAGGCCAGCTTTATAGTTGACAATTTTTTTAATAGAGAACTCATATAATCCTAGATTTCCTATTTGTGCAAGTCCACCCAGTTTCTGTCTCAAGACATTTCAGAATTCAAAGTTCGCTATTATAGAGTTCCTGTAATATTGCTGTTTTCTGGTATCTCGACTCTTTGGTTTATTTACACCTGTAAGGAGTTTTTGTTAAACATTACTTTAGTCAGTTTCACTAATCAGTTTTCATAGCTCTCACTTTCTTGACTTTGTCCTAAAGCACTAACTAGTCAGAGTGTCTGATTGCTTTGCTCTTCGTTGACCTGGAACATCATCTGGTTCATTACTTTGGAAATGGGTCCAAATAGAGAGATAAGTCAGCAAGAAAAGGAGAGTAGTATTGCTGGAATTTAATAGATTGTATTTCACATAGCATATATCATGGACAGAAGTGCCTAATCTTGGTACATGCACTGGTGCCATGACTGGAAAGACAGTGTAGAATCCTCAAGACATGTAAACATTCCTACAATGTTGCTAGGCCAGGCCCAGGGGGAGGATGGCTCCCCTGTTGAAGAAGGAAGTAGTAGTCCACAAAAATCACAAAACCTGATAGGCCAAAAAAAGAGCCATAACGGTAACAGAGTGGACTGTTGAGGATAAGAAAGAAATTATGTATTGTTACTATTATGCAAAAAGACCAGAATTTCCAGACAGAAGATATACAAAAAAGATTAAGAGAGAAATTAGAGGAAAGAAAAAATACTTCCATAAGAAACATTGTCAGAAGCTTCAAATACAAATTTGTGTTCATTAATACAACAGATTTATGAAAAACATTATATAGACCAAGAAACCTTGGACCATTTGGAAGAAAAAGCAACTGAGGAAATGCAAAAATATAAAGAACAAAATCTAGAGACTCGAAAAGTACAAAAAAGAAATATGGATGTGGGAAAGAAAGAGAGATCTGAAATAGTGCAATATTTATGCAAAGGAGAAAGCCAAAGTAATCAACACAAAAAAGGCAACCTCAAAGATATTTGAAGAGAAATACAGGCAAAGGCATCCCGATATGGAACATTTCACAATAAAAATTATGATCACAAAGAGGGAATGTAGAGCAGAAGATTAGTAAAGTTAAAAAATAGAAGTTGAAGTTATGGAATACCTGTTAAGTGAAGGATTTAGTGTAAAAAGTCTAACAGGTTATATCACAACATGATGGAAAAAGAGTCCCCAAAGTAAGGAGAAACAGGAGGAGCAGGAGACATTTGAAGAAGAAATATGGACATGGGAAAGAAAAAGAGATTTAATATGATGCAATATTTATGTAAAGGAGAAAGCAACACTAATCAATACAAAAAGAGCAGCACCAAAGATTTTTCAAGAGAAATATAGGCAAAGGCATCCGGACATGTACAATTTTACAATACAAAAATATGAAAACAAAGAGGAAAAGTAAAAAAAACGGGATTAGTAATGATGAAGTTAAAGAAACAGAAAGTGAAGTTATGGATTACCTGTGAAATAAAGGATTTAGCATAGAAAATATAACTCTGATAACATCATAGCAGGATAGCGCAATGGCTCCCCAAATTAAGGAGAAAACAGTGGAGAGGGGAACATCTGATCATTTGCCATATGAAAATACTTTGGAGCTTTTCATAGGAAACCAGTACAAACTTTTAGTTGGAGTTGCATAGCAAGGGAAGGGACAGGAAACTGTGGCAACTCTGATGCAGTCAGTGTTGTAGAGTGAAAGGCCAGTGAGTTCACATATGAAAGAGCAACAAATGACACAGGATGAAATTGAAGAGAATGTGCCACAGGATGATGCTCTGGAACTTTCTATAGAATGCCAGCAGGAAATGGAGAACAAAGAACGTGCCCTCAGTTTAGAAGAAAATGATCGAAGAGAAGAGTTGCCTGATTTAATAGAGATGGACAGACGTATTAAGATCAGTGAAAGTAATAGACTACAGAAAGTCAATAAACCTCAAAAAGTCAGTAATTAGGACTGCCCATAAAGATTCATGCGTTTTAACAGAAGTAAATAGGATATACTACTGTGCAGCTAAATTAGTAACAGATAAAGCCTTACCACAAAAAACACAGGGCAGTAAAGGAAAGGAGAGGGAGTAATCTAATGCCATCATGGAAGTACTGAATAGAGAAAACTATAAAGCAATTAAAACAAGAAGTGTCACTGTTAGAAGAGTATAGAAGAAGGAACAAATCAACAAAAATACTCAGAAAGATAGACGTGATAAAAGAAATGTACAATATCAGGACAGACCAGGATCTGTCCTGCACTATTGCAAATAATAGATGAAAAATATTGGCACAGGCAGAAAAAATATACTGATAAATATAAAGAAAAGTATAAAATAAGCAATTTATTGATGACCCAAAAAGGTTTTATAGAGAATTGGGAAACAAGGCAAAAGGAATTTAAACACCACCAAAAAGGGAAGAAATAGATGCATTTTGGGGAAATATCTATGAAGATCCTGTTGAACATAATGTTGTATCTTTTGGCTTTTCCCGGTTAGGGGTTGCCACAGTGGAACTCCAGTCCGCTAATGATTGGCAGTAGATTTTTACGTACCAAGTTGCCAGCTCTGACGCACAATCTTCAACGAAGGTATGCTCATTGACGCATGTCGTCGGACTCATCATTGCTTAAATCTCAGACAGCTAGGTTGGCTTGAACTGCAAAATCTCATTCTACTTCAACAACTGACTATTACCCACAGGATACTCCACTTCCCTTCTAATGCACCTATTCTTAATACTCTTATTTCCCCCTATAAAAATCTCACTAACCTACGCTCAGCTAATAAACTTCTAGTAGCCACATGTAAATCTCAGAACAAAGCAGGTGACTCCCTTTTCTCAAATGCTGTGGGTACACACTGGAACAAGCTCACTAGTGAACTTACTACCTTGACCTCAACACCCCTCTTCAGGAAACATTTAAAGATACACCTCAAATCACATTGGCTCTGCCCTTGCTCTTCTCCTGACCGACTCTCGTTTCCTACTTCCACATCTTTCCACCTCTTTTCCAAACACCTCTATCTGCACTGTACAAACCCATCATATAGATAAGTATTACTTCTCCTTCTCTCACTCTGCCTTGTCTCCCACCACTTCAATTTTTTTCCCTTGACTCTATTCAGCTTGTGACTTCCTCTTTCTTATGATTTTACCTCATATTACCACTACTTAATTTGCTTATGTTTTACCCCCTATCACCTCTAAGATGCTAAAAAAAAAAAAAAAAAAAAAAAATCTGTATTATAATACTGCTCTTATTGCTGTGTGTTTTTGTTACACTAATTGCTTTTCTGTTGTTCTGTATTCTAATTAGTTACTAACTCCTGCTTAGTAGTTTTAGTTAAACTCTTGTATATATTTTTTTTCTTAAGTGTGTTACCATAGACTGTTACAGTGGAGCTTTTCTCCTCGGGCCTCTACTGAAAATGGACATGTATCCAGTTAGACTAGCCCGGTCAACAAATGTAAAATAAATAAATAAATAAATAAATAAATAAATAAATAAATGTCTCTACACAGAAGATGCTTTAGCTGAGAATCAAACAGGACAACGTCTTACTGTGAGGTGACAATGCTACCGCAGCACCACCAGTGCAGTCGTCCTGTTGAACATAACAAAGATGCTAAATGGATAGAAGAAATAGAAGAAAGAATAAGAGGTTCAAATGTATAAGATATGAAATGGGATGAAGTAATGGCCAGAGAGATTGAAACAAAGTTAAGAAAAGCTCCTAAGTGGAAATTCCCAGTTCCAGATGTAGTACCTAACTTCTGGCTAAAAGTATTAACATGTTTACATGAAGATTTAGCCATGAGTAAGAACTATTTATATGCATAGCATGAACAGACACTAGCCTGGTTAACAATAGGAAAAACAATACTCCTACTTAAGAGTGAACCTGTAAGCTTTCCATAAATCTAAAGACCAATAACTTGCCTTCCAACAGTGTATAAACTATACACTGGAATTGATGCCAACAGAGTTTATAATCATTTAGAAGAAAACTCAGTCATGGCAATAGAACAAAGGGTAATAAAAGAAAGCCATGCAGAACAAAGGATCATTTGTTGTTATATAAAGTCATAATAGAGAATTGTAAAAAGGGGAAGAATCTAAGTATGGCATAGATATATTACAAAAAAGCATTTAACAGTATCCCACCTTCATGGATAAAAGAGTGCTTAAAAATGTATAAGATACACCCTACACTCATCGATATTACAGCAACCATGAACAGTGGCAAACCACTTTGCAGTTAAACAAATTATTATTCCAGGGATAAAAATTCAAAGGGGGATATTCCTGTCACCGCTGCTCTTTTATCGTTCCCTTAATCCATTAAGCTGTCTACTTAACAGATTAGGTCATGGCTACAATTTGGCTGTCAGAAAACAACAAAGTTTAAAGACTTCTCATCTACTTTTTGTGGATGATTTAAAACTGTATAGTTCATCAGATGAGGAACTGAAAGCACAACTGCAAGTGTTCAAAACATTTTCAGATTATATAAGAATGTCATTTGGTCTTGATAAATGTGCATAAGCAACCTTTAAAGTAAGAAAATTACAGCACCAAGAAAACATCAGTTTGGGACAGGAATGTGATATGAAAGAACTTGACCAAGTGGGAGTGTATAAATATTTAGGATTTGATGAAGAATCAACGATAAAACATGAACAAATATGAATAAAACTTAGTAGGGAATATTTTAGAAAACTAAAATTAATACTGAAAACAGAGTCCAAACTAAAACTAATTTGCCCTTCCTGTCCTAACTTACAATTTTTGAGTAACTGACTGGCCCCAAAAGGTGCTAAATAGATCAGACAGGAAAACAAGAAGAATACCGAATCCTCATTAAATGATTTATAAAAATCAGTGTATACCAAGACTATAAATTCCTCATTCTCAAGGAGGTATGGGTCTCCTCAAAATGTATTACATGTATAGATCTGCAATTGTGAGACTGCATACACATCTGCTGACCTCACAAGACCAAAACATAGTGAAAGTTTTGAAACATGAGGAGAATAAGTCTAAGATGACTTCCCTGCTTAGTTTAGCAGAAGCATATTGGCATCAAGTGGGAATAGAAATCAAAACAGAAGTAGATAAAAATCAGCCAGCAACTGAATGTGCCAAAAAAAAAATAGACGCTGAAATACAATTGTATTTAGATATGTTACCAGTACATGTATCTCCATATAAATTACAGAATGAGTCATTACTGGTCACATTCCGGGTGCTGCAAAGAGCACTTCTGGCTAACATCAAAGATTTAAACCATACTAATTTCATGAACTTTAATCAAACTTTGACTTAGGAATAGGGTCCATTCCCATTATGGTATTAGAAACCCAAAACACTTGGAGAAATTAAAAAAAAAGAAATGTTCATTTCTTCTGCCTTCATGTCATCTGCTAAGGGATCTCTATGTTAGCAGTTCTACAAAGTATTATATGGGGTGTAGAACAAAAGAAACTAGGTGTCTGAGTGTATTTATCATGCTGAGTATTTTCCAATCCTCTGAGGCTATGCAACCTCACAGTTAGTATTACTGAAGTCAGAGAAATATAGGAAAAAACTCCCACAATACACTGAGCCATGTTTTCAGTCAAAACATGTAGGCTAATGTGTTTTCAATTAATCAGCTTTGACAAATGTCTATTGCAGAGAATTTTTATTCTTACAATCCTAATGATACCATCCTGGTTGCAGTTCTGGCAATTTTCTACCAGCTCTCGCAGACTATTGTTTCTGCCCATTTTGTTTTGCTCTCAGTATTTATACATTCTTATGTACCATCTTTGGCCTTAATAGTTTGGCCATTACTGGAAAAATTGTTTTAGAAATCCTGCCCATCAGCCCATTCTTGGACCTTTACTAATTTAATTTCTCACAAATGGCATGTAACTGGACATTTGAGACTGTAGGTTGGATGAGTCTGCAGATGATTATGTATTACTACACATCAGCTGAACAACGATTGTTGAAAATGACGCTTTAGGATGATTCTGGATCACTCTAGTTATGTCCCAACCACAGCAGACCAATCCTAAATGAAAAGAAGACAAAGCATATTTGCTTTGGCAAACAGCAGATGGTACATACTTCATGTTCTCCAGAGATCAAAATGATGGCATTGACTGGACCTATAGAGACTACATTACATTACATTTGTTAGATGGCAGAATGAGACAAGAAACCTGTCTAGTTTGCTGTTTTTAAGTTCCTGAGCATCTTACTACCTTTGTGTCCCTACTTTCCATTTTTATATGTCCTTTTGAATACCTTGGTGGATTCCTTCCCACCACTTATTCTGGCAGTAAATTCTACTGGTCACCAACAATCTCTGTTAAAAAGTATTATCGGAGATCCAAGCAGTAGTTAGTCACCACAATCTGCTTCCTCTGTCCCCTTCCTTCACCCTCTCTGTCTTTTCTGTTCAGATTGACCCTTTCACATCTCCCTGAAATGATCTTGTGCAACAGGGGTGTAGACAAGATTTTCACATTTATATTCACAGCTGCCAGACTGCCCCCCCCCCCAAAGCCACACCCACATCATGTTTGGTCTGTACCCACCATTTTACAAACTGCTGTGCAAGCCTCACTTCCTCACAGTGATGCTCTCTGAACTGATCATTAGCAAATATAAGCCAGGATGCTAATCCCTTAATTAATGAAACTGTAAAACAAAGAAAACAAAATGAACATTATAAATCTGCATCTATCTTGGGCAGAAAAACCCACAGTGCTATCCATTTACATCACAGAGTTCACCCCAGTGCTGCTCTATGGCCTAGTCATGACTGAAGAATAGTGGTCAGACTCCGGAAGGAAAGAGGTAGTGCTGTCAGTCAGGCAATGTCCTAAAACCTATGTCAAGTCATGGAAGCCATAAAATGAGAGGGACATCAGAATGCTGAAAGGAGTCCAGAGGAAAGTGAGTGGGATGGAGGGGGATGGATGGGGAGGATATAATCAGACATGAGAGGTGCTACAACTCTTCTCACTGAAACCTACAAGAGCCAGAGAGACAAAGTATGGATATACAACATCATGTCAGGGACAGTCCTGAAACTAAAGGATAGATAAGGAAGGAGATCACACAAGCAGCCAGTTCTAAGGATTATCTAGCCCCTGGGTCTATGAAAGTCCTTCTATATAGAGTAGTTTGCAAACCCATAGAATGAACTTCCAGAGCAGGTGGTGGAAAGGGAATCCGTAGAGACATTCAGTAGGGCATGAAACAGACAGAGAAGCAATGAGGTGGATGAGACAGAGAGATGAAGAACAGGTATAAATGCTAATTGCACATGAGGGTCAGATTAGAGGGGCTTATTGTTTCATTCTGCCATCATTTAAATGTACTGTGTGATGGATTTAAATCATAAGTAGTGAATAAAATACTTGAGAGTTAGGACAGAAGTTTATCACAATCAGACAAATGAAACTCAATCCAAGATCATGAAAGAAGCTCCATTATAAAACTGCCTCTTAACTTGGATTTATTATGGAAAGAGTAACTGATCTCATGGATGCCTGCTTAGCTGGAAATAATCAAGCAATCAACTTACATTCTTCTATGGAAAATGCTCCGTTAGTGGGCTGACAGGCCGGATTATACAACCTGCTCACCAGTTAGAACACCTATCCCGCTACAGGCAGACCCTAACCCCCCCACCCCACCAAACAGGCAATGCCTTCAACTCCTTCTTTACAGAAACCATACAAACACTAGCTAACCAACTTACTCCAGACAGCTTAAACCTTGCCACATCCATACCTAGTACTCTACCAGTATTCTCTATGCAACCAATATCTACCACTTTCATCTACAAGCTCATCCAGAAACTTAAGCCTTGTACCCCTTCTGCTGACCAGTTGCCTTCTGAATACCTCCAAAAAGCAGCCAAAGTAATTTCCTATCCTATATCCATCCTCATAAACAGAACCATTAAGGAAGGTTACATTCCAAACATCTGGAAAATCTCCCATATCATTCCCCTTCACAAAGGCAGCAACTCAAATGACTACTCAAACTATCGGCCAATAGCACTCTTATCATCCTTAGCAAAAATCATGGAAAATACATTCATCATCAACTTTTAAACCATTTAACACAAAATAACATAATAGCTAAATGCCAGCATGGTTTTAGGGCATCTCATAGTACCACAACCACTCTGTTATCCTTTACAGATGTTATAAATAGAAATCGCAATAACAACAACCTCTCATCTGCACTCTTTATTGACCTCTCCAAAGCTTTCGACATGGTTAACCATGCACTTCTGATCAACATTCTTGAATCCTTCTCTCTTGACTCTTTAGCTATTAAATGGTTCAGGTCCTACCTAACCAATAGACAACAAGCAGTTCTCTGGGCAAATAATATATCATCCCTTCTAGCTGTTACACTGGGAGTCCCTCAGGGCTCCATTCTAGGCCCACTTCTTTTTTCTCTTTTTATTAATGACCTGCATGTAGCAATCCCACAGGCCACCCACATTCAAAATGCAGATGATTCAACATTAATTTGCTCAGCAACCTCACCATCTGCACTACATTCCCTGACTCAGAATGTATTTAACACAGTAGAAACATGGTTCACAAAACGTTGTCTCCTTCTTAATGCGAAAAAAAAAAGCTCCTTCTCTTTACACCCTCCAATAAGTCTACCCCAATTGATTTCTCTGTCATTTCCAATAATAACACAATCATACACCCTGACTCTACAACTAAACTGTTAGGAATTACTATTGATAACAACCTTACATTTGATAGTCACATAAATAACACCATTAAAAATGTCAACAGGAAAATTGGCTCCTTATATTGAATCAAAACTTTCTTAACTCACAGCTAAAACCAAAATTGCTCATTCCCATTTAATTTCTACTCTTCTTTATGCCTCTCCCATATACACTAACCTCAAAAAGAATAACCTTGTCAAACTACAGCATGCCTATAACAGCATCACCAGATTTGCCATTGTTAACCCCTTTCGAACTCACCACTGTCTAAATCTAAAGCAGCTGGGCTGGCTTGAACTTCAAAACCTTCTGAAAATCTCCCAACTAACCATGACCCACAAGATATTTTATCAACCTAATAGCACTCCTAGACTATCCAATCTCATAATCCCTTATAAAAACCTAAACTCACTGCGCTCCTCTAACAAGTTTCTAGCTAGCATAACCAAAACTAATAATTTGGCTGGAGATTCCCTGTTTTCTAACACAGTGGGAAAAGACTGGAACCTCCTTCCCAATAAACTAACAACACTTTCTTCTTTGCCTCTCTTTAAGCAAAGACTTAAAACATACTTTAAAACTCACTGGTTATGTCCATGTTGTAAACCTGACTAACCTTTCCCTCTACTAATATTACTTCTACACCCTACCAATTTTTCACACATATTTGTATAATTTCTATGATGAAGAACTGAACTGGTGACCACAATGAAACAATTTAGTAGATTCTATCTTGCTTATTGTTAGTACAACCTAGTACATAATAACACTATGTCACTTTTATTGTGTAAAGAATTCATCTCACCATTCTTAATGATTTCTATACTAGTGTAAATAACTTTTTTGATCACTATTTTTTTTTACTGATTCTTGTATACTTATTTGAACTACTTTCATTTACTATGTTTCAACTATGTGTACCAACCTTGTTGCTGTATTTCAAGTAATGATCTAACTATTAATGTTGGAGCTTTTCTCCCCGGGCCTCTACTGAAAATGGAAATATATCCAGCTAGACTAGCCCGGTCAACAAATGTTAAATAAATAAATAAATAAACAACTTAGCCAGTCAATCTGATGCAATGGAAATATCTGTAGACATCTTTTTTAAAACAGATCACTGCTTAACAGTATTCATAATGCCCATTACACATATACTTTAAGCCAAACAGGCTGTTATGCCTCCTTTTATACCCAGGTATCCAATAATTCTGCTTCTTAAGCCAGTGGAGGCCAGCATTGGTCATGGGTACATGCAGGTCAGGTGAACAGAATGTATGTAAAATAGGGCAAGCAGATACACAGTCTGTCTCTTTTCATCACCATGTTACAGGTAATGAAAAGCTCATTTAGACCACTTACACTGAATACCAAGAGAAACTAATGGAAGAAAGAAACCAAACTCATCAACAGTTAGAGAACTAACCTGACAAGAGATTTTTTTTTCAGTCCCAACAGCTGCGCTGTATGCAGATGCCCTTATAGGTTCATAGGTTGATACTAGGCTATCTACCCTAGGGCATTTATAAGCCTAGCAAGAGTGTGTTTTGCTTTCGCCACCCTTTTAGATTAGTTGACTGTGCCTCTGTATAGTAGGTCACAGAAGATAGTCCTTTTAAGGTTAGTTTACCGTGCCTCTGTCTAGTAGGGACACAGAAGAGATCCCAGGGGTAAACCTACGATCTCCCATCCACTCGTCAAGATTTCTCTTGAAGAGGGTCATTGAGGGGCTCTGCCTAACATGGATTGGGATTTTGTTCCAGAGTGAGGGGAGCCTCTGGGATATGAATCTGTCCCTCCAACATGTCCTATTTGTTTCTGTGCTGAGGTTTAAGTCCCTGGAGCGTGTAGCTCTAAGGGATTTGGATTTCCTGAGGTGGAGCATGTCCATTAATTCTGGTTTGGACATGGCTTTATACGTCAGGCACAGATCACCTCTGACTAGGCGGTAAGCAACTGAGTAGAGCTGGAGTTTCTTTAGCCTAACTGCGTAGGGCATCTGTATGAGTCCCTTGATCCTCTTGGTGAGGTACTTTTGGGGTCTTTCCAGTTGCTGCAGGTGTCGGGTAAGGTACATCCCAAATGGGGCATTGTATTCAATTATGGGCCTGATGAGTGATGAGTAGAGGGGCACAATGACCTCTCTTGATCTAGATGTGAACCCTTTCGTGATAAGGTGGGCTATATAGAAGGTCTTTCTAACCACTTTGGCAATGTGATTGTCAAAGGAGAGATTGCTATCTACTTGGGTCCCCACATCCCTAATTACTTCTTCCATACTTAATGGATTACCACCTATGTGGTAATTTGTGGGCACTTTGTTTTTCCCAAAGGGGATGACTATGCACTTTTTGGCATTTAGCTTTAGGCCATTGCTCTGGCACCAGTTATCCGTCTCTGTGAGACCCTTTTGGAGGATGCTTGTGTCAGTCGGCGAGTCGATTATGGATCCCAGTTTGCAGTCATTTGCAAACTTGGTCAGCCATAGTTCTCCCATGTTAACCTGTACCTCAGAGAAATATATACCGAACAGGAGAGGTCCCAGAACTGAGCCTTGTGGGACGCCACTTGTAACTGGTCTAGAGTCCGACATGGCACCTGCAATTCTGACCATATTGGTTCTATCCCTGAGCCAGTTTGCAACCCATCTTGTGACATAGGGGTTGATATTTAAGCTGATGAGCTTATTTATGATGCCCGAGTGGGGTATTGTGTCGAAGGCTTTTGTGAGGTCCAGGTAGGCTGTGTGGACTACCTTCCCTTCATCTATGGCCTTGGTGACTGTTTCAAAGAAGTCAACCAGGTTCAAGAGGCAAGATCTGCCCTTAACAAAGCCGAATTGGGTAGGATCCAGTGTTTGGAGGTTCCCAATGTCTTTGTTTATGAGTTCCATGATGATACGCTCCATAGCTTTGCAGACTTTAAAAACAATTCAAGCATGGTTACAGCTAGACTTTTAGAAATGATCCCAATGACACTCCTTCACACTGCCAGCAAGGTACACAAATAAAACTAGTACAATGGTGCCTGCTACCCCATACAAATTAAAATAGTCAAACAAGTGAATAAAAATGTCTTATTACCCCAGTACAAGTATTCCATTTGAAATAAGTAGGTGTCTGGCATGACTTCATTCTCTCATATTATACCACACATCAATACTATAACCTTCAAAGCATTATAAAACTAAACTCTGTCATAAATTAGGGAAACACCTTACTCCAAGTGCTTTCACTGCAAAAGAAATGCTATCCTTCCACAAAGTGATTGTTGCTTCATCATTTTATCCAAGGATTCACAGGAAAAGCTAAATACATTCCAACCTAATGCAACTAAATCTGCTGTTTTGTAACAATTTCTCAAGGTGGCATCACTACACCCCATTAGCAAAAGACAGACAACTCTAAGATATGTTGTAAACTGCACAACTGCACTATAATCTTATTTACAAAGTCCTGCCTCTATGAAGGAAACTTTCACCCAAATTAAGCATCAGTGCTCACTCAGATAACAGATCAAGCAATACCCCCTCACTAAAATGACAACATTTGATATGAAGAGGAGAAAGATTTCCTCTAACTTTGCTGTTGTTGTTGTTGTTTGCCTTTTGGCTTTTCCCGGTTAAGTGTTGCCACAGCGGAACTCCGGTCCGCTAATGATTGGCAGTTGGTTTTTATGGTGTCGAGTTGCCAGCCCGACGCCCAACTTTCAACGAAGGTACGCCCATTCAACGCATGTCTTTCGAATGCTCACTCGACCGTGGGGAGGACATGCAGACTCCACACAGAAGGCACTCCCAACTGAAGCCGAGAATCGAATGGGAGAACCTCTTGCTGTGAGGCAGCAACGCTACTGCTGCACCACCACGGAAGTTATTATATTAGGAAAATACTCTCTGGTGATTTTGGAAACATCTCTAAATACTCCACCTTCTCAGCAGTCTAATGCTCTAACTTACTAACCATACACAGTGTAACCACTTTCCTTACAGTCTCAGCATTGCTTGCATTCCTCTTTTCTCTCATTTCTCTTCTGCTATTTGTTAATTTCTCCCATGCACCTAAAGCTCCACACATATCCTTAAGAATTCTCTCCCTCTTATCTTTCCCATAGCAACAACTAACCTGCTTACTCATTTGTTGTTCTCCCCCTCACACTAACACTAAAACTCCATTGAACAGTTTTAACAAAAAAACAAAAAAAAACATTACTAACTCTCAAAATGTGATTAAACACTTAACCAAATTCAGTTTGCTAATAATATATTTAACCAAATATTGCATTTATGCTAGAATGCGAAAATGTCTTACTCCTTGTTTTGCTACTTGGATGTAATGTAATATAACTCAACTTCTTGCTTGTTTAGCTGTTTCACATGTGAAGTTTTTATTATGTCTCATCACCTTTATTAAATTGTCACTTCATACAAGAAAACAAGCTATTTTGACATTTAAATACAATTTATTTTATTTATTTTTATTTAAGTTTGATGACCGGGAAAGTCTACTGGGCCAAGAAGAGCCCGTTTTCAGTGGAGGCCTGGGGAGAAAAGCTCCAATATACAATATACATCACATATATTTTTTTGCTACTATCACCAACCCAACATTGAAAAACATGCTGAATTCATGTCTTCCATTAAACCATATTCTTCCTTCTACTGAACATTATTCTGTATGTATTGTTTCCACAAGTTCCATTTATTTCTATGTAATTTCCTTCTTCCCTTTTCTGAAGAGCCCTCTTCCGGTTCTTTTATCTGTTTTATAATATCCATTACCTCAAATACAGTTGGTGTAGACTTTGATTTCCATTTTTTAGTAATTGCTTTTTTGGTAGCAAACAGAATTAAACTTAACAATGCCTTACTATGTCTAGGCAGTTCAGATCCTACATCCCAGCTCAAAAGAATAATTTCCTTACTTACAGACCTTTGCTCACCCAATATGTTCCCAGTTAACGTCTTTCTTCTCCATCATACCTCCAACATTTGCTATCTACATGAGGAAAGAATCTTTGAAGTCTGCTTGGGTTATAAAAATACCTGTGCAAACATTTCCAAGCAAAGATCCTAAACCTTCCTGGTGGTTGTATACTTGGGAGCCATACATATGTTTTCCCATTGTTTTCTTGTAAATTGCTTTTCCAGTCTTTACTGGGGAGATTTTTTGTTCAAATGGCAAAAGCAAGAAAGCAAAGTTGAAGAAGCTCCTTCTATACATAAAATATGCAACAGGTATATATAATACATGTTATAATATTCATGTATATATGCAAAGCAATGCATGCAATTTATAGACTAGCCAGTCAGTACTGAACTGAAATTACTATTTAGCGCTCACAACTGTTATTTGACATTGTATTACACAATTCTGCACAGAACTCTGCCTTCCTGCACTGCTAGAAGCTAATGTTCTAATTGCTCCCTGACAGGAAGTAACACCAGCCTCAAATAATGGGATCTGTTTTGTCAAATTTTTCTTAAACATTGCTTTCCTACTTTGCAGTCTTCACTATGTATATTTTTGCATTAAGTGTATTTAACACCTGAAACTGGCACTGTTCTAGAAGAAAATTTTACCCATGCGAAAAGCCCATTGTAGACATATATTTGTCCAAAGAGCTCTTTGCTAACATGGGTAGCTATCCACACACTGTTCCAGATTGTTTTCACAGATTACTTTTTTTACTAAAGATGCAGATCAATGGAAACAAGCCCTGTCAAAAGGTAAAACAATGTTTCCAGTCTCAGCAGTTTATTAAACTGTCAAAATGGGAATACTGTAACATATAGCATTTATAAAGCAATACTCATGTGAGGTACACTACACTAAACATTACTTATCTGCAGCATGTTTGCTAAACTTAAATGTTCCAACACCGAGATCACCATACCTCAGAAAAAAGGGGTCTATATTAGAACATCGAAGTTTCAGAACTTCGAATGTTCTAATATCAACCCCCTAGTAACCGAAAACTGATAATATTGAAAATTCAGAACAGCGAATTTTTTCATAGGGAAAAAATTTGCTGTTCCAAAACACATACACACAACACAAACACACCAGACAAACAGCAATCCACACACATACACCTAAAATCTTACATCTCACCCTATACTAAACTGTACATACACCACTATCTACCCACTTACTGTAACCCAAACCCTAACCCTAAGGTCCGTCACTATCGCACACACACCTCATCTGCTCCCTAACCCTAACTCACCTACCCTGCCCTAACCCTCTTGTCCACACAATCGCACACTTACCTGAACCCGACCTGTAACTTTCTACCACAGCGCTGAAAATAGCGAAGCGACAGGAACGGACAACCGAATTCTTTCCCTAGGAAAGAATTCGGTTTTCTGTAACTTCGCTATTTTCAGTTTTCGGTTACTAGGGGTCGATATTAGAACATTCGAAGTTCTGAAACTTCAATGTTCTAATATAGACCCAAAAAAGGAATCCTTTAAGAAATGGCCATCTCATATTTAGTATATGTAAGTCTGTTGTTTCATTCATTCAGTTTCAACATTACAGGACTCAGTAAAGTGGATTCCAACATATTTTTATTTATTTATTTATTTATTTATTTATTTATTTATTCAATTTGGTAACCAGCGTAGAGCACTGTTCCCAATGGACCTATTTTGATATCAGCCTGGACAAATACAAATGACAATAGACAAGCAAGTTAGCAAGAAGTATTATGAATACAAACACAATGTTGTGTGCAGATAGCAATGAATCAATAACAATAAAGGGGACAATTGGAAGAGATTTTTACAGTACGGAGGGGAAGAGGAAGAAAAAAAAAAAGTGAAACAGTGAAGGAGTAGAGCACAAAGAATAATGTTTGTATTGTAACTACTCTAGGAATATTCTGCCAAAAGGTTTTGTAGCCTTGTATTTTTGCATTGATTCGCAGCTGTCACTTATCTGTACTCTGCTGTCTCCTGTATTGTTTACTACAGCTGTCACTTGTCCGTACTCTGCTGTCTCCTGTATTGTTTACTACAGCTGTCACTTGTCTGTACTCTGCTGTCTCCTGTATTGTTTACTACAGCTGTCACTTGTCTGTACTCTGCTGTCTCCTGTATCGTTTACTACAGCTGTCACTTGTTTGTACTCTGCTGTCTCCTGTATCATTTACTACAGCTGTCACCTGTCTGTACTGTGCTGTCTCCTGTATTGTTTACTACAGCTGTCACTTGTCTGTACTCTGGTGTCTCCTGTATCATTTACTACAGCTGTCACTTGTCTGTACTCTGCTGTCTCCTGTATTGTTTACTGCAGCTGTCACTTGTCTGTACTCTGCTGTCTCCTGTATCGTTTACTACAGCTGTCACTTGTCTGTACTCTGCTGTCTCCTGTATTGTTTACTACAGCTGTCACTTGTCTGTACTGTTCTGTCTCCTGTATTGTTTACTAGAGCTGTCACTTGTCTGTACTCTGCTGTCTCCTGTATCGTTTACTGCTGTAGTTTTTCTTGATGTCTGGCATGAGTTGACTTTTTCTCTGCTGCTCTCATGCTATCTTTGAAATGTTTATTATGAACAAGAGCACCCAATGCTTTTGATATCCTGTCTAGTCATTAACTGACTGACTCATCAGCTAGCCAGTTCCCTGTGCACTTATTTAGTCTGGTTCCTGCATAATATATCCCATGGCTTTCATGGCTTTCATTTGAGTTATCTGTGAAACGTGGCACAGACATCAGGTTTGGTGAGCCTTGGTGTTGGGGAGTAAAACTTAAGTTAAAGTGACAGTTTCTGATTTGTTATCCAGCACTAAGGATTAAGGCTATTAGTTGTTGGCGAGCAGCTTCATGTAGTCCAGGGTTTGATTCCTTCCAACTCCTTTTCCTGCTGACTTAAATAGACAGTGTGATTTGAGGAAAATTGGGCTAATCTCCTTGTGACTGGATTATCGCTTGCCTGGTAAAGGCATATGATGTCCATCTCCATCCATCCTCAACCCCTTTTCCCATTTTTGCACTTGGGGTTGGGGGTGTCACTTCAACAGTGGCAATCATCTCAAGCCAAGGTTTACACCGCCAGGTGGCTAGCCCTGCAGCAGTAAGTGATATTTTGGTTACCGCCTCAGGTATGTTTTTTTACACTGTACTATAGGCATTTCGGAGCTGCATAGAAAAACTGAATAAAGTGAAACATAAATGGCTTATCTGATATGTTGGTATGATGGTTGTATTCTGATGTATCCCTCACCTCTGAAACAAACTTTCACTATATGTTAAGTGGGGTAGCACCATTTCCACTTTCCAAGATGAACCTAGATAATTGGATGGCAGCTTTGAGTTCTGCCCTGGTGTATCTTGTTTTACTCCTCTTGAGGCAGAAGGGAACTTGGAGGGATTTTTGACTAGGCTTTTAATGGTCTATAGATGAATTGTCTTGTACTTGCCTGTGAACTTAGGGGGTTGATGGTAAATAGTTAAACACAGTTTGTGTACTATTAATAGCTAGCATAACAGGAAAGGTAACTTGACTCATTAACGTAGAGTGCTCATTCAGGTGCATCTGTAGTTACCTCCTACAGGAAAGGTAACTTGAATCATTAACGGAGAGTGCTCATTCAGGTGTTTCTGTAGTTACCTCCTACAGGAAAGGTAACTTGACTCATTAACGTAGAGTGCTCATTCAGGTGTTTCTGTAGTTACCTCCTACAGGAAAGGTAACTTGACTCATTAACGTAGAGTGCTCATTCAGGTGTTTCTGTAGTTACCTCCTACTGCTCCTCTAGGCATCAAATATTGCTTGTTTATATTTGCATTAATAATTCTAAAGCCACGCTACATACAAGGTATGGGAATATTTTATGTTGAAGCATACATGATGGCACAACTGTATTGATATTTGAATTCTGCCAATGGATATTTGTTAGAACTGTAAGGTGAAAGCTTCATTTTTTAATACTCAAGCCACGTCCATTGGGAGTTTAAGATACATACTGGGATGATATGGTCAACAGACCTTGATGATTTGCCAGAGATGGTCTTCATCTGTCACCATTGGGATTTAGGTTACTGGCCAAGGCTTCTGCCACCCCTGTAGTGCCTTTGATAGAAGTCATTCAGTTAAAATAGGGGATTCCACCTCCTGTAGCAGACCCATTACCAGCTGAGTCCTACAGGGATCTGTACTAGGACCACTGTTTTCGGAATCTACTTTTCTGAAGTCCATTTAAAAACTAAAGGTCTGTGGTTGACAACGTGCCCCAAAGAATGCTAACTGGGAGCAGTCAGAGTCCCCAAACTGTCAGTGTCCTGCAAGAGGGACTTGCACAGGTAAATGATTGGTGCCAAAGTCGTGGTCTTGGACTAAAATAAAAAAAAATGCATTCTCATTCCCTTCGGCAAAGGTGATGTTCCTGCAAACTACCACATAAATAGCAACGCCCTAAGCATTCTTATTAGTGGTATGAGATGTGGGCACAAAAGACCACAGTGAAGTATTTTTCAAAAGCCGACTTCACACTCCTTAAGACTGAAGTGGTATCCTTCAAGGCCTCTGGGCCAGTGGAAACCACAGCCCACACTGCTGAATCCTTTATAAACGCTTTCTACGGACACCTTCAAGAATGCATGGATCATGCAATTCCAAATAAAACCAAAACCCACTCCCCCAAAGGCAGGCATCCTGTCTGGTGGACCCCAGCCATTAATAAGCTTTACAACAGGAGGAGGAAGCTACTACATGACAGAGCAAAATCCCTAAAAGGGAAGGCATCTCTGATCAGTACTAGCAAAAAACTACGATCACTCATAAAATCATCCAAGGCCAACTTTGAGAGAAAAATCGCAAAAGACAGTAAAAACAATCACAAGGCCTTCTTTAGTTTTGTTAGTAACCTGGGTGGAAACTCCCAAATATGCTCAGAGTTAGTCCAAAATGACAAAAAATACACTGAACCCACAGACATTGCCAACATACTGGCAGACAGGTTCAGTGCAATTTTCTCCCCCCCTCCCCCCCAAAAGGACAAATATCTATCCCAGCAGAGTGTAGCCTCCCTGACATCTCAGATGCCCAGGTGATAGCTGCCCTCTCCAAAGCTAAAAACACAGTATCAATGGGACCAGACGGTGTCCCGGGTTGCGTGCTACATGAACTCCAAGAGGAACTAAACCCGCACATAAGGCTTCTGTTTAATCTTAGCCTTACTACATGATACGTGCCCAAAGAATGGCATACAGCAACAGTGGTCCCACTCCACAAAGGAGGTGCTTCTATGGACCCTGGAAATTACCGCCCCATAAGCTTGACCAGCCTGGTCTGCAAAGCTATGGAGAGGATCATTATGGAACTCATAAACAAAGACATTGGGGACCTGCAGACACTGGATCCTACCCAATTCGGCTTTGTCAAGGGCAGATCTTGCCTTTTGAACCTGGTCGACTTTTTTGAAACAGTCACTAAGGCCATTGATGAGGGTAAGGCAGTTCACACAGCCTGCCTTGACCTTGCAAAAGCCTTCATCACAATACCCCACTCAGGCATCATAGACAAGCTCACCAGATTAAATGTAAACCCATATGTCATAAGATGGGTTGCAAACTGGCTCAAGGACAGAACCCACAAGGTCAGAATTGCTGGAGCCATGTCAGACTCTAAGCCAGTCACAAGCGGTGTCCCACAGGGCTCGGTCCTGGGACCCCTCTTGTTCAGCATTTATTTTTTGAGGTGCAAGCTAACATAGGAGGATTGTGGCTGACAAAGTTCGCAGATGACTGCAAACTGGGCGCCATAGTTGATACTCCAGTGGACACAAGCATCCTTCAGAAATACCTCATAGAAATGGATAACTGGTGCCAGAGCCATGGCCTTAAACTGAATGCCAAAAAATGTATAGTGATACCCTTTGGGAAAAACAAAGTACCCACAAATTACCACATAGGTAGTAATCCATTAAGTACGGAAGAAGTAATCAGGGACCTAGGGACCCAAGTTGACAGTAACCTCTCATTTGACACTCACATTGCCAAAGTGGTTAGGAAGACCTTCTATATTGCCCACCTTATCATGAAAGGATTCACATCTAGATCAAGAGAGGTCATTGTGCCCCTATACTATTCTCTTATCAGGCCCATAATTGAGTACAATGCCCCATTTGGGATGTACCTTACCTGACACCTGCAGCAGTTAGAAAGAACCCAAAAGTACCTCACCAAGAGGATCAAGGGTCTCAAACATATGTCATATGCTGCCCGGCTGAAGAAACTCCAGCTCTATTCAGTCGCATACCGCCTACTCAGAGGCGATCTATGCCTGACGTACAAGGCCATGTCCAATCCGGAATTAATGGACATGCTCCACCTCAGGAAATCCAAATCCACCAGAGCCACAAGAGCGAGAGATTTGAACCTCAACACAGAAATAAATAGGACATGCTGGAGGGACAGATTCATAACCCAGAGGCTCCCTACACTCTGGAACAGAATCCCAGTCCATGTTAGGCAGAGCCCCTCACTGACTCTATTCAAGAGAAATCTTGATGAGTGGATGGGAGATCTTAGGTTTACCCCGGGGGTCGTCTCTGTGTCCCTACTAGACAGAGGCACAGTAAACTAAACCCTAAATGGGCACAGTATTCCAAGGGGTGGTGAAAGCCACACACACTCTGGCTAGGCTTAGAAATGCCCTAGGGCAGATAGCCTGGTATGAACCTATGAACCTCACCTTCGATGTTGCTCATCTCATAAGTAAGGGCATTGCCTCCAGAAAGAGGTTATAAATCCTCCTGTACTCTTCCTTCATCAGGCGAACAATAGAGTTGTCTCCCAGCAGTTGCCTCACCTTTGGCACATAGTTCCAGTTCATGTGAAGCAGAGCCTCTCAACCATATTTGAGCACAGTTTGGAAGATTGGACATATCTGTAAATTTGCCCTGGGGGGGGTCCCAACTGTGTACACCTGTGTTTTTAGTGTTTGCTCTACAGGCACTCTTTGGTACAAGGGTTAAACTTGGCTAGGCTTGTAAGGGCCCCAGGGCCATTAGCCTAGTAATCTCCTATGATCCTATGATCCTATAAGATAGCAAATGTAAGGTAAAGACCCACAGAAATTAACTACATACAATATATATGATGTGAAAGTGATGCCACATATTAGTATAGGGAAATAATGTGAAAAAGACAAAGGTACCTGACTGAAGACGTGGAGAGTGGGGGATTACATGAAGCATCAGTGAGGAGTTAGGCAATGTGTTTGTGAGGGGTTAGGTGATGTGTCACTGGGGGATTATGTGATATGTCCATAGGGAAAGCATTTGCAAATTGACTTGGACTTGAGATGATGTTTGAGCTGAGCTTGAAATGATGGGCAAGAGATACGGTGGACTTTAACATTAGTAAGGAGGGACTCCCAGAGTTTTGGGCCTAGGATGGAGAAGGCATGGTTAGAGCAATAACGTCTTGTTCTTGGACATTGAGGTGGAACAGAGTGGTGAAGGTTGTAATTGCAGGGTAGTCTGAAGAGGTGGTGATAAGGAAAGAACTGGAGTGTTCTTTAAAGAGCTTCTAAAGTTGGGATCCAAGAAGCAGGCTGTTCAAATGATTACCTGTCTCCATCTACAAAAATATATCTATAGCTTTAAAATAAGTTTGAAAGTGAAAACAAAAGAACAATACCATGCTTTGCCTTAATATTGACAAGTAGCAGCTTCTTTATTAGGTTCAATCAAAAAGTTTGTTTTTCTCAGTAACGACCACGATTGTCCACCTGTAGCACCCTACTCGTATGTGTTAACCATATCCCTACCCTGTTCGTAACCCCAGCTCTACACGTTACATTACTATGAATCCTTTCCCTTACTAGTACTACTAAACAAAACTTTCAGACACTGTACACACACAGCAAAACACAAACATACAAAAAATAATCTATCCCCTTTCCTAGCCCTTACTCTAACCCTAACCCATGAACACTGACACATAGACTCTCAACCCAACTTACTGCTACTGGATGTACATCTCCTCACAAAAAGCAATATACAGCATTACTCCGTTTTGTAACTCCTATACTTGACCACTCGCGTAATCGATTATTTGTGCCAGCAAAAACAGCTGTTGACATTCCGTGAATTCGACAGAATGCATGTAAACACATTCTACATATACTGTGATATTAAACATGTAGAGCTGCACCATGCCCGTATATACTGTGAATATGTATTACAGCTTTGCCACTTTAAGGTGAAGTTATAGCACTGCCATTTGAAGAAGTAATGTATCTCAATGCATTTAGACTTTTGCCAGTGTATTCCTGATGTGTGCACTGTTAACATCATTGTTACTATGCTGCCATTTTGTGCAAAATAACAGGTAACTGTTTTATTGCAAATCCTGGTGTATCCTGATATTACTGATAGTGCTATTTCACTTAAAGGTAGAAAACAGAGTCGTGCATCATGACTTGAATTAAGAACCAGGATCTCTTCTAAAAATAAAACTGAAAATGCTGTGCTAGTAATAGAAACCACACCATCAAGTTGAATAGTGTTCACCAAGCTCCGAATAAACCATTTTTACTGAAAATGAATAGTTTTACCTCATACAATGGATGTCTTACAGACTTTAAACCTGCTTAGCTCTATAAACACACATTTCTGCTGAATATGACAAAGTTTTGCCAACTAGCATTTAACTTTGCAAAACTATATATGTCTGCCAAGAAGGGGGTCAGAGGTTCACACACTTTAAAATAGCAACCAAGCTGGAAAAAGAGACAAGAAAAAGTTCAGGTAAACATTATATGGGGAGTGAGTTGGAAACAATGAACAGTTTGTTTTCATTCATGGATGATCAGAGTGGTACATATGAGTCAGTAATTAGTAAGCTCAATGAACATTTTGTGCCAAAAAATATTAAAGAAAGAGCATACTTCCATAGATGGGTATGAGCTAAAGGTGAAGATGTTGAAACTTTTGTAAGGAGCTTGAATAAACTGGTTGAAAATTGTCTGTTTAATGAAACAAAGGATGGACAAATCAGAGACAGCAGAGATGCTGAATTAGTAAAGTAACAAAATGATAAATTAAATATGGCAAAGGATGAGTGTGAGGTAAAACACAGAGACAATGCTACATTTAAAAAGAACTAAGATGCTGTTCAAAGTACTCGTGTGAATAAGCAGCAGAGCGAGGGCAAGCTTGGCAAATGCATAAGATGTAAATATTATCGTGCTGAGTCAGAGCAGTGAACAGCACAAGGCAGAAGGTATAAAACCTGTAAAGGCTGGCATATTTTGTTCTGTTTGTAAGAGAAACGTCATTGTTGTTTTTACCAGTCCTTGTACTTATGACTTGTATTTACAATTCATGTTTCTACCCATTTTAATCTCAGTCTCTAGCCACTGTCATCAACCATATTAACTTTTCATATGCTAACTTATCTTTTACAGTATATACCTATGCTCTTTTGCTTCATGTGTGGTTGATTTCTATCTCACCCTAGGATCCTGTATATATTGACTGCTTCCCTATTTTTATTATTACTGTTAGATTCTAGTTTAGAGTTTAGCCAAATTAACTTCACGTTGCAGAAGAAGACTCGCAGTTTTTTAGCTGTGGATGTTGCGCTTGTGTTACTGACTATAGCGCTTTTTATTTTAGCAGTTTTTTAATTCTCATTGACAATGTATATAATAGATAAAAAACTACAAAATAATCTATGGTTAGAAAAAGTGATTTTCGCCCTGTGTAATTGGATTTAATGTAATGTTTTAGATGGATTTTCATTTCATGGATGGCCTCTGAGTGGCGTAGATATGAAACGCTGACTCTGGATAGGTTTATCAAAATGCAATAAACGATTGGTGATCTACCTATGTATATAACCAATGAAATGAAACATTTAGTCACTATCTGCTTACTGGTCCATATATACTGACACTGTTTTTTATTGGTCAAAATATATGAGCTAGCTTTGTAACCTTCTCAATTATTTTTTTATTGTTATTACGTTCTGAAATTATTTTCCTTGTCATGGTTTATTTATATTTATATCTGCCATAAGAAACGGGCTTGTATTCTTCATCCTCATGTTTAATTTTTTCATCGAAGTACAATTTTGCCTGCTGAATTACGAAAAGAAGAAATGTATTTGTTAATAAGCAATATTTGCAATAGAAGATACACAGCTCTGTGTCTGCACATGTTGCGCTAGTGTTGTCATGTCTGTGGCGCTTCATGTTTTAATAGATGGCTAAAACATATTAAAAAGCAATTCCTGCAAAGGAAGATATGCAGCTTTATAGCTGTGCATGTTGCGCTTGTATTACCATGGCAATAGCGCTTCATGTTTCAGTAGAAAAAAAATATATACTTTGTAAAGAATTGGGTACTAAATTAACTAATTAAGGAAGGGAATAATTGAAAAAAAGTGATCTTCGTTTTGTATATGTGAATTAATTGCAATGATTTTAGTTGATTATCCATTCCATGGGTGGCCTCTGTGTGGCGTAAATATAAAACGCTGACCCTGGATAGGACAATCATAAAATGAGATGCAATTGGTGATCTACTTATATGTTTAACCAATGAAATGAAGTTTTTGTCTTCATCTGTCAACTGGTTTCCAAAGATACGTCCTTGGGCTTTAATATGTAAAAGTTGTTTATAAATCACAGAGATTGGTAGACCATTTGTCTTTCCCTCTATTATTGGTTTATTTTAAATGCATGCTAATTGGCACCGAACTTGAAGTGGCAAATTGTGAATGGTTGAAAATAATTTACTCAGCCAATGTGGTAGAACATGAGACGCCACTTTGACTGGCCAAATGTGATGGTAACTGAAGTATGTTGATTGGTCCATGAATATTGAAATGTATTTTGATTGGACATTAGGTTTTTAAATTCTGATTTTTATTTTATGAATTTTACGATCTGAAGAAGGCATTTTTGTCAAAAGCGCTTATCAGATTTCACTTTATTCTATCAAGTTTATTAAAGAGATTTTAACAGTTATCGTTCCGTGGTGGTTACCGAAGTTTAACAGCATTTGTTTTTTCTTGTTCGGTACCTTTGGCAGCTCTACATTGTTGGTTTTTATTTTTCATTTTAATGTATGTTTTATCATGTTTAGGCCCAATGGCCAGGATCATGGCTGAAAACAGTCTTTGGTCCAGTTCACTTACCCAGTCAACAAATATAAAATTAGTAAAACAAACCTCTTCTGAAACTAAATTTGAAAATAATGCTCAGAAAGTATCTTTCCTGGGTTTAGTAACTACTGTGCCTAATGCTGAATCAGACTGAAAAGTACAACTTAGTTTTCATGGAATTCAAGTGAATACCAAGACTGATACAAGGGGCAACGTTACAATGTCACGTGGTGCCTATAGAAATATCTTCAAGTGTCCTCAGTTGCTTGCAGCTGAAATATGTAACTCTGTAGGCAAACTCAAATGCATTTTCAAATTTCTAGCCTTGCCTGAGCAAAAAGGGGACACGTCTGAGCTCTGACTTTATATGCTGGAGGGTCCATACATATATAATCTGTGCAGCAGAGCTGTGTTCTGCAAAATCAAGCTAATTCTCAAGATAAATGAAGTGAGTATAGATATATTTGGTGACGCTGGTCTACTTAATTGTGAATCAGTAAATTAATGCCAAATGCTATTCCATATGGCTTGACTACACCCAGAAGAGTGCCATATTTCTATGCTATCGAAGACAGAGGCAGAACTCAAACAAATGCAAGAACTTGGTGAAATAGAAAGTGCAAATGAACCAACTGAAATGTATGTATTAGTGGTCCCAGTTAAAAAGAAAGGTGGCAGTGAATGAAAATATGTTGAAATAAAAAAGCTAAATCATACAGTCAAGTGAGAAAGGTTTATCCTTGCTATACTAGAAAACATTGCATCTAAACTGATCAGTACTAATGTACTTTCCTCATTAGATGCTTCCAATGGGTTCTACAGATACTTCCAGAAGAAGAGAGCCAAGACCTGACATCCTTCATTACTCCAGAGAGAAGGTTCTGTTTCAAGAGTCTATAGTCCACTATAACCTCGATGCCTGATGTCATTCTTTGCAACATGAGTGACTTGCTAAAAGGGCATTAAGGTGCTGTTGTTGTTAAGAATAACATACAGATGTTTAGTTCTGATAAAGAGACACATGATTTGAAGTTAGATGTAGTGCTCAAAGCAATTAAAGATTCAAGGTTAAAACTAAACCAAAAGAAGTACTGCTTGGAAAAACTGAGCGTTAAGTATTTTGGTTACCGTACAAGTGATAGTACAATTAGACTAAATGCAAGCAAAGGACATCGCAATAGTTGTGCTAAACAGTTCACCTTGTATGACTCAGTTACAACTAGTCTGAGGCACGATAAACTTCTTGGGCAGGTCTGTGCAGGCCTGTCTTCTGCTCTATGTCTATTGATTGCTGAATTAAAGAAAGATGTACCGCAGTAGTGGGGAGGTGCTCAAGACCAAGCTTTTAGTAAAGAGAAAGAAATGCTAATGAGAGCTCTAGTGCTAGTATAATATGGTTAGTAAACAAGTGTATGTCCTGCTGCATATTGCTCTTGAATGTTAACTGAGATATTCATAGAGCGAGCAAAGAGCACCTTGTTAAGATTTGCGAGTTGACCACAGCCATTGGTTCTACTAACTGATTCCTGTAATCAATGCACAATATTTCCAGATGTCATAGACTACCAATGAGACAGAGAGTTCAATGCCAGTGCAAACCATGTACCTGGGAAACAGTTAATCATGGCTGATACATTATCCAGAAATCCTGTACATAACCAAATATTGTCAGATACCAAAAAAGATGGTGGTATCTACACAGAGCATGACAACAAGACCAATGAAGACCAAGAGACTAGAAAAGTTAAAACAAGATACCAGAGATGGCCATGAGTTATACACTGTTAACAAATATGTCTCAAAAGGATGGCCTAATCATTGGACACAGACAAGACATCTTGTGTATAACTGCTACAAAGTTCAAGCACAATTGTCAGAATATGATGGCTTATTCCTATACAAAGACAGAATAGTGGTACCCACATAACATTCTTAAGATCTAGGACAAATATAGGAAGGACATCAAGGTCTCACATATCTGTGCTTTGTGGTTTCAGTGAGAGGTTTCTCTCTCCTTTGGGACAGGGAGATGTAATAAATGTTGCTGCTGTGTCCTTGCAGTGGTGTAGCTACTATTTTTTGTGCTCCATGCCATAGCCTAATCTGTTTCCCCTTCAAGTTAAAAAAAGCTCTTCTCCTTGGACTTGAAGAGTACAAAAAAGTACTCTTCCTTTTAATCTATTACAAACTGTTTATGGCACACATGGAGTGCTACAGCACTTTAGTTCTGAATACAAATGCAATAGCAGCATTTATTTCTAAATATCAGCATGCACTAAAGACCAATCAGGATCTGATAATCACGTTCTCTAACAATACATCTAGGGAGTCTGCCCCCTTTACCCCACTCCAGCTATATCTCTGTGTGCTGATATATACGAGAAATATGTATCACAGCATAAACATTAAGATAACTGTCAAATCAATACTCAGGATTACAACGAGGTAACCAGGCCTTTGTCTGAAAAATTCAAATAGCATATATTCTTCAGACATGGAATAATTTATATAGAAATAAAATAATAAATGCACAGCAACAGCTTGCTCAAAACACAATTTAAAAATCCAATTCAAGAATATAGTTCAAAATGTATAGGGGTTATGCAGCACAGTTCTAACACATATAACCTGCACTGATTTATAATATAGCCATAATACAACCATAGAAGTCAGAAATCAAATAATTTGAGTTTCTGACTTCACTTTTTCATCGTCCTGTTCTTTAGGTAAGGTTTAATAGAGGCTGTTTCATTCCTTTGTCTGCTCTAAAGGCTATTATCCATTGTGTCTCTCTATTTTAAGCAAAATTTCTGATGTCACCTTCTCTAATACTTAGTACAATAACTTCTATAACTCTGAATTTAAATTTATGTGTCTCCCCTTCTTGCATAACATGTTTGGACCAAGCATTATGCTCACATTTAGTAGTAATATTATAAAGCTGCTCCCTTATACAATCTTTAAAAACTCTGTTGGTTTTACCAACATAGAATGAGTGGCAACATTCGCAATCTGCTAAGTAGACCGCAAGTAGCTGCTGAAGTAAATGTGAATTCGTGACCTGTATCTGGTTGTATTAATATATGAACAAAAATTACATATACCACAGGGCTGAGTACTGTATTCTTTATCTTTATGTGTTTCTGCATTTTTTTCCATGACAAAACAGTCTTTTTAAATTCTTCTTATTTTTATACAAGAAACTGGGTTTTGTGCCTAGCAGACTATTTATATCAGAGTCCACTGTAAGTATGGACCAATTTTTCATAAACACTTCCCTCAGCTCTTTGTTATCACATGTATAAACAATTTCAATTGTTTATTTACTGAGGTATTGACAGACTCTACAGTGATTTTCTGTTGCGGTCCATAGTATGGTTGGGCCCTACTATCCCTAAGACTAGTAACATCCCTTAAATTTCTCTTAATTTCGTTGGTGTGATAGCTCCTCTTTGTCAGCCTCTTTTCTAAGCCAACAGTTACATTCTTGAAGCTGTCTTCTGTGGGGTTCAGCCTTGAGGCTCTCATCCCTTGTCCTTTTATTAAGTTTCTAAAGACATAGTTTGGGTGCTTACTTTGTCTAGATGATAAAGAATTCCTATGACAGGGTTTTCTAAATACCCCTGTGTTTATAGAACCATTATGTAGTGTCTCTATATATAGATCGAGGTATTCCACTCATTTACTAGATGAGGTCATGGTAAAGCTTAGACATTCAGTTAAGGTGCTAATCTGATTCTTAAAAAAATAGTAACTGTGCCTGAGTTACTGTCCAAATTAGGAAGAGGTTGTTCATGAAATGATGGTAAAACATAACATATTGCATATACATATCATTCTTAAAAAGGACAGTGTGTTCCTAGTGTGCTAAAAACATGTTGGCGTAGCTACTGGCAAATGACGTGCCCATAGCTACACCATCACACTGGACATACATGTCCCCGTCATAGGTGAAGATGTTATTCTCGACTATAATCTTGAGGAAATGACGTATAAGACCTATTTGTATCAAACTATAGTCACTATTCATAACCAGATATTCATGTATATATATTGTATGCCCAACTCATTTGGTGTGATAGTAAATAGTGACTGGACGTCTAATGTGACAAACATGGTTTCTTCTTGAGTTCTCTCTAAATTCGTATTCTCATATAAATCAATGAGAAATTGTTTAGTGTCTCTTAAAACTATTGTATTTTTGTCATTGACTGGGAGTAGACGTTTTTCTACAAAGAGAGTGGCTCTGTAGCCCATCCTGCACCTGCCACTATAGGTCTCATTGGAGGTTTTTTGCTATGTTTGTGTACTTTAGGTAAGCCCTGTATTATTGGGATCAAAGGATTCTCCACTCTTAAATATTTATAAAGTTCTCCATTAATAATACCACTTCTTAAATCATCCAGTAAAGTGGCAGAAACAGAGTCCATCACTTGATGAACATAATCTATAGGTACTAACTTGTAAAACTTTTCATCACTTAGCATTTCTCTCATGAGTGCAATATATTGTTTTGTGTCTAAAATGAAAATTGGACCGCCTTTATTAACCGGTCTGATAGTGATTTCTGAGTTACTTTGTAGCCTTTTGAGTACTTCTATCTCTATATATAATTCAGATTGTTCTTATTTTTAATTGCTTTTGATTTCTTTTTATTACCATAGAACTTGTATAGTTCTTCTGTTAACTTAAAATATTCATCCACCAAAGGGTGGTTGTTAGGGACATATGTACTCAGTTTCTTGAACATCATCCTATGCTCATTAGAGTCACTTCCAAAATTTAAATGCAGCATAACATTTCTGCAAAATATTTTTAAATCTAAAATGGTGTCAGCTAAGGTACTATCATGACTTGGAATAAAATGTAAACCTTTTTCAAGGACATTAATCTCTTCAGCAGTTAATTTATAGCTGGAGATGTTCCATATCAATGACTCTCCATTCTGCCCCACATTTTCTTGATTGTTTGGTTGGCATTCCTGTCTCCAGAAAATTTCCTTTTCTGGCGGCCTCGGCTCATTGACCTGGGCTTCCTCATACCTCTGTCTGTATTGATAGGCAGGGGAAAAATGGAGGCATTATTGAGTGATCCTACAGTATTCTCATTTACAGTCACTGTGGTGGTCTTAGGTCTAACTACCCTTTCTTGCTCATTTAATAAAGCATTATTTACTTTTACTACAGGATATAAATTCCTGTTATGGATATCATCATTCACTTTATTATTTCTCTTAGCATTACATTCAATACCAATACATTCACTGACAACAACAGAACATGCATTTATGTTGGGCATAGCAGTTTCACTAGGCCCCATGTTCATTTGTACAACTGCTGTATCAATAACATAATGTGTACTATCCTGATACTTTGAACATGGAACTATTCTTGGGCCACATAAAGACATGCCCATTTTTAAAATCCGTCAAGTCTCTGATGATTTTAACCTTTTTCTGCTGTATTATTTTACGTTCATATACAGCTACACTGTCCAACATGCTTTCAATTAAAGGATTAGCAACAGTCTCAGAATATTTACTAAAAATGTCGGTTTGTCTTGTAAACGCTCTTTCAGCCTCTCCTCTTCAGGTTGAAAGAAATCAATTAACAGTCTCATATAACTTGCGCTTACCTCTAAGTTCATTTTTTGCCAGCGTGAAAGTAATTCAGAATATTGTGACCCCTGCGCTGGCATATTAAACACTCGTAGTCCACGAGGAAGAATTTTCCTCGGTAGACAAGTTTCAAAATAATGACGTTGTACTTGTAAACATTTTAATTTAAAAAAGTCTTGTTCCAGCCCTTTGACTGCCTGTTGTAGCTGTTTAGCCTCTTCTCCCATGCCTATAAATTCCATGTCTCCAGGACTGACGTCAAATTGGAGTAGGAGATTCCTTTCCTTCCAGATATATTGTGTAAGTCTTTCAGAAACATTTTTGTTTATCTCAGAGTCACTTTTAGGATTATAAGCAAGGTCAATACCATCATTTTGTGATGCTACCATGTCCCCACGAAGTGTAGTATGAATAAAAAAGTAGTAGCAAACAACAAAATGGACTATACTTCACAGGGTAAATGCCTCATTGATAAAATTCAGCAGGAAAACCAAACCAAAACTCTGGGTTACAACGAGGCAACCAGGCCTTTGTCTGAAAAATTCAAACAGCATATATTCTTCAAACTGAATGATTTATCCAAGTAACAACAAGTCCAATCTGTGTAAAATTCACAACTCACAGTTCATTTATTTGAGTGACATAAAAATGGTAAGTGCTCACTTTTAGTACGAATATTATAAAGATGTTTCCTTATACGATCTTTAAAAACTCTGTTGGTTTTGCCAACATAGAATGAGTGGCAACATTCACAATCTGCTAAGTAGACCACATAAGATGTCAAGCAAGTAGCTGCTGAAGTAAATGTGAATTTTTGACCTGTATCTGGATGTATAAATTTATTACAGATATTAATATATGAACAGCAATTACATTTACCACAGGGCTGAGTACTGTATTCTTTATCTTTATGTGTTTCTGCATTTTTTCCATGACAAAGCAGTCTTTTTAAATTATTTTTATTTTTATACAAGAAACTGGGTTCTGTGCCTAGCAGACTATTTATATCAGAGTCCACTGTAAGTATGGACCAATGCTCTGTCCAAACATGTTATGCAAGAAGGGGAGACACATAAATTTAAATTCAAAGTTATACAGGCTATTGTACCAAGTATTAGAGAAGGTGACATCAGAAATTTTACTAAAAATAGAGAGGCCTGATGGATAATAGCCTTTAGAGCCGACAAAGGAAGAAAACTCAATGAAAGAGCCTCTATTAAACCTTACCTAAAGAATAAGAAGATGAAAATGTCAAGTCAGGAAACACAAATTATTTATGGTTGTATTATGGCTATATTATAAATCAGTGCAGGTTATATGTGTTATAACTGTGCTGCATAGCCACTATATATTTTGAACTATATTCTTAAATTGTGTTCTTGAATTGTATTTTTGAATTGTGTTTTGAGCAAGCTGTTGCTGTGCATTTATTATTTTATTTCTGTATAAATTAGTGCATGTTATATGCGTTATATTTGTGCTATATAACTTTTATACATTTTATATTGAGCAAGTTGTTGCTGTGCTTTTATCATTTTACTTCTGCATTTTTACCTTTGCTTTTATTTTTGCATTTTTGTATAAATATTTAAATTAGACACATGACCATGTAAGAAGTGTTCTGATTGGTAATGACACATTTTGAAATATTTGAAGGTAGTATATAAGAAAAGGAAAGGTCTGTTTGTTCTTGAAGGTCTGAGGCAGCTATCTAGCGAAAGCGCTTACCGTTTTTATGTCACTCAAATAAATGAACTGTGCGTAGTGAATTTTACACAGACTGGACTCGTTGTTACTTGGATAAATCATTCTGTTTGAAGAATATATGCTGTTTGAATTCTTCAGACAAAGGCCTGGTTGCCTTGTTGTAATCCTGAGTCTTGGTTTGATTTTCTTGCTGAATTTTATCTATGAGGCATTTACCCCATGGAGTATAGTCCATTTTGTTATTAAGATAACTGTGTAGCATTGCTCAGCACCAGTTATCTTTTCTGGCATCCCTGTTATTGCTTTTTGAAGAAGTACTGCATCCCATAATTTATCAAGTCAGCTGCAGTTGCCAGTGTATTCATGATGAGTGAATCATTACTATCTTTCTTACTCTGCTGCCATTTTGTACAGAATAAATGTTCCTGTTTTTACAGGAAATGGTGGTGTATCCTGATATTATTGACACTGCCATCTGGTATAAATAGGTAACCAGAGATGTGCATGTATATATATTTGTATTATAAATGTATAAAATGCTGTGTTCTTCTTTAACAAAAAGACACATGTATGTAAGTATTTTTATTAGTTAAAGAAGTTTCTTTAAACAGTGCTAGTAACAAACAATAACTTGATTATTTTAATGTAGAAAAAGGAAGGCTATAGCTCTAGAGTTCAGAGAAGTTGGCCTCTCACTGCAAGAAGGGTTTCGTGCCTTGAAACACATCAAAAGAGCCTGGCCACATAACAAGGGGTGTATAGTAGAAATGTAAAGAACAGGGCATTCAAAGTTGAAGATTGGGTGGTTGTTTTGGTCCCCTCAGCAGAAAACAAATACTTGTTTAAATGTCAGATTCCATGGTAAACAAAAAAGAAATAAAATATGTAAACTACAAGTTCAGACAGATTGGCAAGAGAAGGCCAGAAGACCTATACCATATTAACTCCGTGAAAACATGGCAAGAAGTGAGGGCCTAACTAGGCACATCCAACAATTGGAACGTCCACAGAGGTTCATCAGTAAAAGAATACAGGGCATAAATAACATGTCCTATGCAGAACACCTCAAATCCCTATCCCTGTATTCTGTCCCCTACAGGCTTTTGAGGGGATATATATGCCTGGCATAGTCGGACCAAAGAAGGCATTGTTGAACTTCACCTTAATGGACCTCCTGCATATCTGCAAAACAAACAGCACCAGACTTACCCATTCTAAAGACTTAAATCTTGCCTGTGATATAAAGAGGACCTACTAGAGAAACAGATATGTGTCCTAGAGACTACTCTTTCTTTGGAACAGGCTCCACATCCATGTGAAGCAGAGTTATTTTGTAACCCAATTCAAGTATAACTTGGACAATTGGGTGAGGAACAGGAAATTCATCCCTTGTTTGGCTACTATGTCTCTAATGGACACAGGGAATTTTTAAAAGCTATCAACTGACTACACTCCCAAAGCATATGTTCCCAGTTACTTTTTTCTTCTCGATCACACCTCTAACATTTGCTATCTACCTGAAGAAAAATTATTTGAAGTCTGCTTCAGGTATAAATACCTATGCAAATTTCCAAACAAAGATCCTAAACCTTCTGGACTTGGTTGCATACTTGGGAGCCATACATAAGTCTTCTCATTGTTTTCTTGTAAATTGCTTTTCCAGTCTGTTTTCCTAATCTTTTCTAACCTCCTCTGACTGAGTCTTATAGTTATCATGCAGTATATTATATGCCTTACTAATTATCCTTTTTTAACAGCTGCTTCTATTCTAGATTCAACTAAAATCTCAACTAGAGCAGGTATTTCACTTAAAATTCCCCTTGACCCTTTCTGTTTGCCTGTACTGTGAGATCAACCCCTAGTAGGGAAGGCAGTCTCCAGCTTGCAATCCAAATGTCTTCTTGGTCTCATCCCACTCTATTAACTTTACAGTGCTTCTAATATATTAGCGCCTTTGCCAGATTCCTCTAGTAAATTCCAGCCCCCTCTTTCCTATTTCCTCTACCCCTACTTGCAGTCATTCCTATAGGCAGAATCTGCTTTCTCCAGTCTCGTGTTGACTTAGTTCTTATAATACTTTCTGCTACTTTATGAATATAATATTGTGTATGATTATTATTCTCCTTAATGATCTGCATCCAAAAGTCCACTCTCTCTCTCTGAATTTCTTGAACTTTCCTCTTGCTTCAGGATCATCCTTTTCCACTTTGAATTATAAACTTTAGCCTGTGTAGCTCTAACGTATTCTTTCAAATCAGGTAAACCTAAACCACCTTCTTCTACCTGAAGGATCAGCTTATCCTACTTAACTCTTGCCCTCTTTCCCTTCTAGATAAATTCCTTCAGTTCTTTTTTAATTATGGTCGACAAGTTCTCCTCGTGTTGATAGATGTATGCCTGACCCATATACAAGACTAAAGAGACTAAAAACATTTTCTTACTATCCAGCTCTATAAATAAGAGTTTCCAGTTTCTCAATTTTTTTATTATATTCTGTTTAGTCTCTTCCCACATACCCTTAGCTATCATAACAGAAGCCTTTTTAATCCATACTCCCAAAATCTCCTGTCTGTCTACAAACCTAGCAAATCTGCTGGGCATTGTCTGTAGTTGTACAAGGTTGCTAAGGCCTGGAAGTCATAACCTGTAGCCATCAGATATATACCCTCCCTCCCATCTTTCAAAACCACTCTGAAAGACTTCCTAGCTAAAATCTGGCTCTGTTCTTGCTCAAAACTAGGATAAACTATATCCCTAAATGGGAACAAGTACCTTTTCATTCCTTATACCTCCTTACTCTTCCTTTTCACTTGCTTCCTTACTGCTATCTAATTCTCTTCCCTGACTTTCTCTCTAAATATAGCATGTCTGTTTTTCCCTCACTTCACATTGCAATTTCTGTTTGTATTAGACTAACCTACCATTAGTTTCAGTACAAACTGTCTAAAATTTCTATAAATATTAAATGATTGTCATATACCTTGTATTGATTCTTAACCAATGTTTTTATATTATGTCTAATTTGTTATAATTATTTAAACTTCAGATGCTTTTTGTTTTATTTTTGAATATTGTATCATTATTGTTCTTAATGGGCTTATACCTAGTCGGACTTTCCTGGTAATCAAATGTCAACAGGTAAATACATAAATGTTTCATCTCACCATGTCCCCATTAATATGGGTGTTTCTAAATCCATTTGTGTGTGGGTACATAATTTACAGCTATAGCTTTTGTTTTATCTTCATCAGTTTTCCATCCTGAAAAGACTTGTCTCAAAGTGTTCTACAGCAGTGAGATGTCCTTTTCTGGATTTATCAGGTACAAAATTATATCATCTGCAAATAAACCCCTACCTGGTTCCCCAGTTCAAACACAGCATATCTGAGAGGAACTCTCCTACTTTAATTATTGCCTCCGATCTTTCATATATCCTTCTAATTAACCTTATTATTGTATCAGGGAATACAAATGCTTCTAGTGCCCTCATAAAATCCCAGCTTCCTCTGTTAAATTCTTTCTCTGCATCAAATCCCACCAACAACAAGGTATTTTCTTACATTCTACTTCCCTATGGATCATCATAGTTTTATTAATGTTGTCAAATGTTTGCATCCCCTCCATAAAACCACACTGATCCGTATCTATCAACTTTGACAACACCTCTGACATTCCTTTAGCTACTATAGATATAAACACTTTATAATCATGTACGAGAAACTAAATTCACTCAGGTGAAAAATAACGGGCTCTTCTTAAACTAAAAACAAATTACAAAACGAAGAAGAAGAATCCATAGCCACAGTCATAGTATTTCTAGTTACTATTTAAAATGTTTGGCAATTGTATCTGTTATGGTCTGAAGAAGCGTTGTTTATATGATGTGAAAGCGCTAACCTACCTTTGTGTGACCTATTTTTATGTGTTTTTAAGTGTTTATTAAAGGTTTTAATAGGCCGTGGCTATGGATTCTTTTTCATTTTGTAATTTGCACTTTATAATCATGGTTTAAAACTGAAATGTATCTATACAAAGCTGGATCTAAAGGGTCTTTGTCATCCTTAGGTAACACAGCTATCACAGCTTTCTTCCAAGATGTTGGTGCTTCCCCTCCTTTTAAAATACTGTTAATTAAAACCTTCCAGATGTTTATTACTTTCTTCCTTCCTAATTTCCAAACTGCTACAGGAATACTATTTGGTCCTGGAGACTTTGCTGAAGATTGATCATTGTTTTTATCTCATCACCTTCTATCTTACCTGTTAAGCCTCATTTCCTCTAACCTTGGGATAATGAAATCTTCCATAAATATTTCCATTTGTACCCTTTCTTCATTTGTACATTTCTCTCCTTTATACAAAGTTTCATAACATTTCGAGAATATCTGTAAAACCTCTGCAGGATCTCTGGTTATTTCGCTTGTTAAAGGTTCTCTAAGTTTGGTGACAACCCTTCAAATGTTATATTGCCTAAGTCATTGTGCTAAAAGTTTTTGTGCTCTGGAGTTATCAAAAAATAGTTGCTTAACTGCAATATTTCTAAATTCATGCATATTATCCAAATACTCCATTATTTTCTCTTTAGCACTGTGCATTTGCTCCTCCTCTTGTTCTGTGAGATTTCTCTTATTCTGCAATACTTTCATCTTTGTCAGCCCAAGTAATTTATATTACTTCTTAACCATATCTCTTACTCTTTTGTTTTGACCCTATTTTTAAACTCCATTTTCATTTTATCTCAGTCACTAGCTATAACTTCTGAAGATATTTCTATTGCAAATAATTTCTACTACCCATTCCTTAAATTCCTCTCTTTTTAACAGGTAGGTGGGAAAGTATCATTATCTTGTTTTAGTGGTGCATGATCATAAATAGTTATTGAAAGTGTGTCAAAGCTTTCAATTAAATGTACATGTTCCTGTGAAATATAATTTCTATCTAGTCTAGCACAGTTATTGTACATTGGGGAATAATATATAAATTCTGTCCAAGTTCCTACTACTGAATTCACATCTTCCATAATGTATATTTTCATAAATTTCTTAATAAATGTACCCTCTTTTGTTATATTGTCCCTACTAGGTCCCCCTGATATATAGTCACTGTTGTAAATCAAATTCAAGTCCTCATCTATAAATAATATTCCCTGCTTAAGGCTGTTTATTTCTCCCAAAATGTTCAATCCAGTTGTCCAAAAAAAAAACACAGGGTGACTCTCTTCCAAAAAAAATAGACTCCGGGCAGGTAAGTTTATAAGCGCTTTTGTTCCCTTTATTCACACTCCAAAACGGAACTTCATCAGATACACACACCTTACCCTCTTCCCTCTTTTTATACAATTCATTAAAGTAATTACCCCAATCAACACATTTACAAATTGAGCAAGGGAAGAGGGTAAGGTGTGTGTATCTGATGAAGTTCCATTTTGGAGTGTGAATAAAGGGAACAAAAGCACTTATAACTTTACCTGCCTGGAGTCTGCTTTTTTGGAAGAGAGTCACCCTGTGTTTTTTTTTGGACAATTGGGTTGGAATTTTTGTTTTTATAGTTTATTTTGGTCTCCCAAAATATTCTTAAGCTCCATAATAGCAGTTTTCTTTGGAATATAAATACATTGCATTGTAATCCTCCTCTATTGCTAATAGTCCCTTACTACTACAAATCTACCATATTTGCCCTTTTTCCTCATATGTCACTACTGGAGCCCCTCTAACAACTACTCTTTTCTTCTGTCCTGATATTGTGCTGAATATCCATTCTGAAGTCAAATTCACATCATCATTTCTTTCCAAATGTGTCCCCTGCAGCATTGCTATTTGCACTTTGCATTTCTTAATATAATTCAATACTCTTTCATTTTTATCTATACCTGTAATGACATTCATGTTCCAGGATAATATGGACAGCACAGCCATCATGATAAAAACAATATTCTTCTTGCCTGTTATACATGACAGCTTATTTGAATGTATATTTTCAACTTTTGTGTTACATGCATATACTAATGTTTGGCAGGCTGATCTTGTGTACAGATATTTCTTTTGATCTGCATTTGAACCTATGTCACATTTTTCAAAACTTTTTGTTTTAATGAAAATCCTCAAACAAAAAACTAAATACAAGACACCCCATCCAATATCAAATTGGAACAAGCACACAAAATTATTCAAAACATGAAGTTTAACCTACCAGAAGGGAGCAATTGCCCCAATTCATGGCTGCTGACTACAGCCATTATCTAACCTAAAATGAAGGTTACCCATGTTAAAGCACATGCTGCAGTGTGTGCTTCCACTTACACCATTGCTGTCTGTTCTTTTCTTTTCTTTCTTCCCCTCCCAGATATGACAAGCAGCTTATACAGTATGCTTTCAGAAAACATAAAATTTTAGCCCTAAGTGAATGTGCACTGGCTGTCTTTAAATAAAACAAAATTTTACACTGTTTTATTAACTGCATCAAAGTATTAAAGCTGTTAGCGAGGTTGCTACCTCTTATTTACTTTCCATAATTTCAAACTTAATTTTTTCATTGAACTGTTTCCATTGTACCTTTACATTTTGCATTTCCCTCAATAAAGAATACTCAGCATTCTCAAGATTAATTGCTTGCTTCTGCAGACAGCTTATTTCCATGGAAATGTACTCAGAATGAGACTTTGTAAATTTCACTCAGAAAAGAATGCACAGCTGCCCTTAGCTTTAGACACCTCAACTCTACTGAATATTTGCCCGTGGAACACAAACAAGCTAACTTCTTTTGAATTTGTAAGAAGCTTAGAAATTTTCATGGCTTTCATCATTTTGCCTTACTGTTAAAGTCTATGTGCTTACAAAGCCACCTGTTTATAACTGAAACTAAAGGCAGTAGTCTAGATATTCACCCTTGTAAAATAAAAACAGAACATATCCTACTTCTGAATATAATGCAGTCAGTGCACTTTTACATCCCACCTCCACCCCAACAGCCAAAGATTACAGCAGGTGGACATTAAACTTGCTTTTGCCCAGCCTTTTTTCTCTTTTTATACTGTAAAATATATATGTCTTACAACTAAAAAGTACTTATTTACTTTAATATCTATATCACTACAAAGGTCACTGAAAAGTCTCCCCCACATTTAAAATACCCTTGATTACACACTACACAAAACTGTTTACTGTATATAACATGCAATTTATATCATGAAATGTTTCATACAAATACTAATAAGACCAAAAATTGATTTTACTGACATGTAGTTTTCCCCTTTTTAGTATCCTTCTAAATGTTAATGATATCAAGTGTGGTATATACTTTACATTCTACCCACAAGTTTAACAAAGTCAACAAAAGTCCAATGTTTTTCAGCCACTTTTTCTTGCAAAACTGTATTTCACAAATGTGATAAGATGCTTTACAATCTTCAATTTACTCATTAATTTCAGAGTTCCTGGTCTTCTTCCTGTTCAACTGCATCTCCTAAAATCAGACTCTGGTTCAAGTCCAAGGAATGTTCATTCCTTTAATCAACTCCTATGATTTTTTTTCCTGACTCTCAAGCATTTCCCTTTGGAACATTGGAAAAGGTTTCACTGGCAAAGTTTCTCTGTGAACCTTACCATCAGAAGAATGAGATGCAGAGTCTCCTTCTGCTTGAGGACTCAGTTTTTGTTGGATAAACTTTTTTATTTCCTCCTTAGCCTGTCCTGCATCAAAAAATGACTTTGATCCTCCAGAAAAAAAAAAACATTTTTAAAGAAAGCTAGATACAGCAGCTTGTTAGACAGAGGCACAGTATACTAACCTCGAAAAAGTGCATAGCAAAATTAATTTAAAATGGGTGGCGAAAGCCATACACACTCTGGCTAGGCTTATAAATGCCCTAGGGCAGATAGCCTAGTATGAACCTATGAACCTATGAACCTCACACCTGCCTCTTGACTTTCCCTGATTGCTGGGGTAAATTTGATTCTCTTCTGCCTGGTGTACAATGAATAATCTTTTTCTACAAATTCTCTGCTGCCACTAATTTTTAATATGTTGTGCTTCTGATACAATTTTGTCAGGATCAACTCTTTATATTGGTATGATTGCATCTTTACTACTATAAGTGTTGGCTACTTTCTCATGGTCAGCTTTGGAGCATACACTCAATGTGCCCTTTCTATTAACAAATTGTGCTGTGGAGCACCAGTCCAGTTGCTTATCTGTACTTTCATAAAATTAATACAGTCTGTTCTTTCCAGTTTCTCTGGTACAGCAGAAAATGTCATGTTTTCTCTGCATGCTCTGTCTTCTAATTCTACTATTTTTAAACAGTTAGAGAAATCTCATATTCAGACAGCTTTTTTTCATGTCAACCTCTGATTTTTTGCAATGTTATCAGTTCATCTGAATGGCTAGTTTAAGCTTCTTTTATAGCCTTTTGTTGTTTGAATTGATGTATTTCTTCAATGTTTCATTTTAATCACATGTGAGTAAATTTGTTTTATTTTTTCTTCTACATTATTGGAACCCATCTCTTGAACCAAAGCTGAAGCTTGAACTGCTTTTTGTTGATTAGCTGCAGAATCCTTCCCAGTCAGTGCTTACTCTTCACCTTTTCGGGTTGATTTTCTTTTAGGTTTTTCAAATTTCTTCTTTGCTGGTGTTCAGGCATTGTATTTACTAGCTAGTAAGTGAATAAAAAAAAAAAAAAAAAACATTTTCAATGGCACTCCCTTTTCTCAGTTTCTTTTTCACACTGGGGGGGCTGAAGTTAGTGCTGTTTATCACTGTGCAGCCATCTTGTTTATTAAAGGATTCTTGGGATTTTTTGAGTAGGTTTCAATATGAGTTTTGTTTGGATAACATTTTAGTTGTAGCTATTGATGTAGTTGATTTCTAAGCTTGTATCATTTAATAAGAAGGCATTGAGCTGTTTCATGAAGCCCTTATTGGGTTTCATTTTTAAACAATGATGAAGCCAGAGCTATTATGGACTGTATGGAAATAATATTGAACAATAACTTTTTTTATTTTGAGAGGGAAATATACAGCATTAGAGGAATTGCTGTGGGTGCAGCTTGTGCACCCATATATGCAAGCCTAATTGCATACTCAAGGGAAAACATTATGTCTTTAATTCCACTTTTTACATATACTGCACCCTCTATGTTAAATACCTGGATGATATCTTTCTTTGTAATGGCTCTGGGGAAACTCTATTTGTTACATAAACCAAACTATTGAGCTCCTGAAGTTCACTCATGAAGTCAGCTTGGACAATATTCATTTTTGTGTGTTAAGATTTGTAAGATTGAGGGACATTTTTTTCTACTAATTACAGAAAAGTTTTTAGTAACAGCAATCTTCATTTTAGTCATCTTCATCCCTATAAATTGAAAAAGAGCTTGGTGAAAGGACAATTTGTTTGAATATCCAGAATAATTTTGGATGATCAAGAGTTTATGTAGCAGAGTACGAAATTAATGGAGGTGTTTTGGAATCTGTAATGAGGTCTATAAGAGTAGAACATCATGTTTCCATTGGTATTGGGGTGGGTTTGCAACCTAAGGTGAATAACACTATCACATCAATATCTAATAATAAAAAGTAAACAAATTGTAATAGAGTCTTAGTTTTACAGCATAGTTTAGGAAGTAATATAGTGAAGGATGTTATTAAAAACTGGAATATTTTTAAAAGTGAACCAGTCTATCTTAGCATTAGTGGGAGAGAAACCTAATTTTGTAAATAAAACTGCTGATAATGTAGAAAATATTTTAGAAAGTAAACCTATTAATAAGAACTGTGAAGGAAAGTAAAAGAAAGGGACACAAAAATATGGATATTGTAAGCAATGCCCTTATATTTATACAGGGATCAAGGGACCGTTACACAAAGAGGTTGCACTATTACACCGGAGTATGGTAAATGTAATAGTAAGGGATTGAGTTATCTAGCATTTTTCTCTACCTGTGAAAGTTTTTTTTTATGTTGACAACTGAAAGGGCATTACACAGAAGAATTCATTAACATTGTTATGGTATCTAGGAGCAGAACATCAATAATGCATTGCACAAGTATTCAGTTATAGGCAGGGTTTTGTTAAGTTTTTGTTCTGTATTTTGGAGATTGTTACTCTGAACCTTAGGGGTGGGGCTTGGAAAAATAGGAGTGAGTGTAAAGAATTGTTATGGCAGATGAGACTCCATGCTTCCCAAGTCCCTGGACTAAATAAACAGATTTTGTTAGGCCTAGTCTTGTATATGAGGGAGGCTAAACCATAATTTGTGTAAGCTTAAGCACAATAAGCATTTTATTTAGTTTTCTTGTGGCATTTATAGCCTATTTTGACAATTATTCTTAAATTCTTATATTCATATGTTCATATTTTTGGTATTTATGTATTTTGGTAATATTTTTCATAAACCTTTAAACATATTCAAATGTTCATACCAACATATGGCTGTTTTAATATATGTAATCTAGGTTTAGATATTTTAGTGTAAACGTGTAGAAATTAGCATTTGTTGTTTTATAGCATAGGAGCCCTTTCCTTTAAGGCATTTATTGTTTTTTAAGTGGCAACTAATTCTGAATGCATAAAAGGAAACTAAGTAACACAGCTTGCTTGTGCTGATAAGGTCCTTTGCTTTGGTTCAGGATGAAAGTGCTTAACATTTTATATTTTGTGGTGCATTTCTAGTATTTAAATATTAAAAATATTTTTATATATTATTCTGGAGCGTCTTTTTTCCAAGGAAGCTTATACACTATTTTACTGCTCCTCTTTTCTCCATGGGAGGTTTATTTGGTTGCAAGTTCTCTTTTTTCCTGCACAGTTACCACCCCAGTGTGATTTTACTTTCAGGGCCTTGCATATCATTTTGTCAAAATTTGAAATATCATTTTTCCACCACTATGGGGATTATTTACTACACCAACATGCATAAGAAAGCTTTTTCCTTTACAAAAATGAAAAGATAATTTGGTTTTCAGGAATGAACAGGAGTTATTCATGCTAGATGTCTTAAGTATGGAATCTACCTATGAAGTAAAGAAAAAAAATGGTTAGTAGAAATACAAGTTCTAAAAAGATTTGCCCATGTACTAACTGTTCACTATTTGGTTTTCAGGTTACAATTTTAACAATGGAAAGTTAAGTGTCAACTGTTTTATGCTGGCTTTCTGTGATCCTGAGATACTGCAAACTCTGGTACTGTTGTGAAGTCTGTTCCAAACTGTTCTTTACTCATCCTTGTTCTTTATTTGACCTTTGGCCTCTCCGCAGGGACAGTAACAAGAGGTCCATTTCTCAAATCACAACTAGTACCAAAATACTAAGTTTTAGTGAGAATGATACACAAATCTATCCTCTAACTTTCCTTGTCCCTTTTCTTACAAAAGCAAATTATGTACACAGTGGTATTACCACACCACATGGAACACACAGCCCTCCAGAACACACACCAGCACTGCCTTCACATAAAAACACAAACCACACACCCACCTTCGCAGAGGCTCTCAATAAAAATCTAACCAAACAGCAGAGACCTCCAAGGCAGAAATGCACTTGGCCACCACAACACAACACTAATCATGAGACACATAACTCTCCTAAACAGTGTGCCTCTCAACCAAAGCCCCTGAGGCAAAACAGCATGCCCAACACTCTAGTCATAGATGACTTGATAGTGAGGCACACTGATGTCCCACTCACTAGGTTGAATAAGGAGAAAGTAACAGTCAACTGCCTGTCAGGCACCAGGATCCACCACATAACACACGCTCTCAGGTCCTGCAGCAACAGGTATAAATATGACTCTGTCATTGTACATTTGGGTGTGAATGACCTGAGACGTACCTCCCTGGACTACATGAAAAGAGACATGGAGAAGCTCTTGGATTATGTAGCCCAGGCAAGTATGACCCTAGCCCTGAGCAGCATCCTACCATCACCCAGAATTATACCACAGTACAAGTAGAAAATGATTGATTTCAACAATTAGCTAAGTTTCTGGTGTCATTCTAAGGGGATCCAGTATCTGTCTGCCTGGGATGACATGATTGACAGACCTCGATGCTTTGCCAGAGATGGCCTGCATCTGTCACCCCGGGGGTTCTGGATACTGGCCAAAGCTTTTGCCACCCCTATAGTGCCTTTTTTAGGCAATGTTCCAAAGACCAAATTATCACCATAACAGCTAAAAACAAATACAATTTGAGGATCATGCTGCTCAATGCTAGAAGTCTAAATCTCAAAATGCACTCGCTCAAAGTACTCCTTAAAATGGAGAACATTGACATTTGTGCTGTAACAGAGACCTGGTTCAAGGCAGCAGAAATCACCCCTGCACTACTAGGCTACAACTCGTTCCACACCTCTTGGCCCCAGAACATGGACCAAAGCTCCAGAGGTGGTGGTGTTTCGAAATTCATAAAGGATGCGCACACCTCCAGACTGGTAGCCCAACATAACGCATCTGAGATACTTCAGGTGCAGCTAACATTGGGTAAGACAGCGATTCAGTTCGTAGCCTGCTATAGGTCCCCAGCCATGTCCCAAGATTCACACTCCACATTCCTAAGCACCCTGGTGAATATTAGGGTCCAACCTAACACTCTCATACTGGGCACCTTCTACTACCCCTCCATTAACTGGGAAAACTACTCATATACCAATACACTTGCCCAATGCTTTCTGGAATTCATTAATTTCAATGCCCTGGACCAACTCGTTCTTACCCCCACTAGATGTAGCAACATCCTCGACCTGGTCATTACTAACATGGGTGTCCATTGCTCTACACCAATAGTCAACTTCTCCCTGGTTAGATCCAATCATAAGCTAATCACCTTGGAAATCCACATCCCTCCCACCCCCCCAACAAAGGTAACCACCATGAAAAACTTCTCCAAAGCTAACTTTGGGGTCCTAAAAACAGAGGTGGCTAACTTCATGGCACCCATGCAAATGGAGAATAGTTGCATGACCGCCATATCATACACCAATGCACTGTACAAACACGTACACAAATGCATGGATCTCACCATACCCAATACAACTAAGATGCTCTCCTCAAAAAAAAGGAAGCCAATCTGGTGGTCCCCTGCCATAAACAAACTCTACAACAGAAGGAAGAAACTGATGTGGAATAAGGTGAAGTCCCAAGACTAGAAAAACTCCCTTATCAGCCTCAGCAAAAGGTTGAGATCCCTCATCAAATCCTCTAAAGCTAGCTATGAAAACAGAATTGCAGCAGATAGTAAAGACAACCACAAGGCCTTCTATAGTTATGTAAAGAATCTCCATGTCAATACCCAGATTTTCTCTGAGCTACTGAACAATGGTATCTCCTATACTGAGCCAACAGATATTGCAAATATACTGGTGAACCGATTCAGTGCTAACATTACCCCCCCCCCAAAGACCAATCACAATACCAGTAGATTGCCAGGCACCCAGTATTACTGCTGCACAGGTTAAAACAGCACTGTCCAAGGCCATGAATACAGCTTCTATGGGACCTGACAGTATCCCTGGCTGTGTTCTACATGAACTACAGAGTGAACTGGTACCTCACCTGTGTGCCCTGTTCAATCACAGCCTCACCTCAGGCTTTGTCCCTACCGAATGGCGCACTTCTACAGTCATCCCTCTCCACAAAGAAGGAGTGGCTACAGACCCCGGGAACTATCGCCCCATTAACCTGACGAGTCTGATATGTAAAGCTATGGAATGCATCATCATGGACCTAATAAACAAGGATATAGGGAATCTCCAAACTCTGGATCCCACACAGTTTGGTTTTGTGAAGGGTAGATTATGCCTGCTCAGCTTGGTTGACTTCTTTGAGTCAGTCACCAGAGCTGTGGATGAAGGTAAGATGGTTCATACAGCCTACCTTGATCTGGCCAAGGCCTTTGATATAATTCCCCTCTCAGGAATCATAGAAAAGCTCACTAAGCTAAGCAACAACCCCTGTATCACTAGGTGGGTTGCAAACTGCCTCACAGGTAGAACCCACAGTGTGAAAGTAGCTGACTCCAAGTCAGAGTCATGAGTGGAGTCCCACAGGGTTCAGCCCTGGGTCCTCTCCTGTTTGGTATCTACTTCTCTGAAGTCCAGGCCAACACGAAGGAATTCTGGCTGACAAAATTTGCAGATGATTGCAAATTGGGAGCTATTATTAACTCCCCAAGTGATGCTGACATCCTACAGAAAGGCCTCAATGAGACCAATAACTGGTGTCAGAACCATGGCCTTAAGCTCAATGCCAAAAATATGTGTCTTCATCCCTTTTGGGGAAAACCCATTTCCCTTGAATTATCACATTGATGGTAGTCCACTGAACACAGAAGGTATTATAAAAGATCTGGGAACACAGGTTGACAGCAACCTCTCTTTTGACCACCACGTTGCCACTGTGGTCAGAAAGTCCTTTTATGTGGCACATCTCATTACTTAGGGTTTTGCTTCCAGGAAGAAAGAGGTCATTGTCTCCCTCTACTCTTCCCTCATTAGGCCAGTCATCGAGTAGAACACCCCATTTGGCATGTACCTCACTAGACACCTGCAACAACTGGAGAGGCCACAAAAGTAGTGCACAAAGAGGCGCACAAAGATCCTAGGCCTTAAACACTTTTCCTATATGGACAGACTAAAAAAACTCCAACTATTCTCTGTCTCATATCGCCTACTTAGAGGTGATCTCTGCTTGACTTACAAAGCCATGTCTGACCCAAATCTGTTAGAAGTGCTACATCTAAAGAAATCCCAATCCCTCTGCACCACAAGCTCCAGAGACCTCAACCTCATTACCACAATCAACAGAAGAGGAACAGGTTCATAACCCAGACACTGCCCATGCTATGGAATAGACTTCCCATACATGTCAAGCAGAGCACCTCACTGGCCCTCTTCAAGAGAAATCTTGATGAGTGGATGGGAAATAGAAAATTCATCCCGGGGATCATTCCAGTGGCTCTACTCGACAGAGGCACTAGAAACTAAGGTTGGGTGGCACGATGCCAGGGTAATCCTATGAGCTAGGCTTGTAAAGTATCCAGGGCCATTAGCCTAGTACACACCTATGAACCTATAATTCAGTGACCACTTTTAAGAGATCTCTATCTACCAATATAGTAGTCACTAAAGTCACTAGCTAGATGATTGCCACTTTCCTTTTCCGTTGTCCTTAGCAGAGCAGTAAGAAGTCACAGGTAAAAGTGCAACTATTCAAAGGAAAACAAAAAAGATCCCCTGGTTGCTCAGTGTTTCCATCTTCTGGTGACCCTCTGATGAACTCGGCTATTTCTTAACCCAGTCTGCCAAAACCACAAGCGGACTCCTTACCTGTCTGCCATTGGGTTTGACTGGGCCCTCATACGTGGACATGAAATGATGTTTAAAGTAAATTATAATCTTGGCCAACACATGAATACTTTATTTATTAGTCTTTATTTTCATGTTGCCAGATTTATGTGGAAATCAAATGAATGAGCTTCCCCTTGTCATTGCTTAGCTTTAAATATGGCTTATTTAACATTTCACATCAGGAAACAAACTGCAAATAAGAGATGAAACCATCAAATTCAGACCTCTGAAGTATCTCTGTTTTTAGAGGAGCTATTTTCAGGCCTGGTTTAGAATGTCTATATTTTTGGAGGTATGTCCCTATTATCAGATTTGATTTACCCCTTCACATACTTTTTTGAATCCCCCTCTTTACATGTGATATTTGAAGTTGTCTAGTACACATAAAACCATAATAAATGACTAACACAAAAGCGGTAACAATAATTTCAAGGAGGAGGATATATATCTTACATCTCCTCTTTTCTAAAGCAAAAAAATTAATAGCCTTGTATAGTAGAATTTTGCAATACAGTTGATTAAAGTCTGCAGATTTTACACTGTCTCTTTGATAATGTATTTATATTTTTCCATAATTTTTATCATTCTCTGTTTATAAATGTATTTCTGAACAGTATCCCACTATCCTACTGAAAGTGGGAAGGATTATGTGCTATTTGGCATTCAAATATAATGCTAATTAGAGGTACAGATAACACCCTAATTATGACTCATCGAACCCTTATTTGATTAGAAGCATGGGAGACGGAGGAACTAGGCAGAGAGAACAGGCCTGAACATCTGCCAGCTCACCCATCCAGGGCAGCTGGAGGTAGTTTCAGCCCACTGCCCTGGTGACATTTGCTGGAGAACAGGTGTGTCTTTGGTAGAAATGGGCCACCTGTTCTGCCTACCCACAACCTATGCTCTAATGCATATGTGTTTCCCAAGGGGTGGCAGTTCTGACGTTCACAATGCTGTTACAGTCGATAGTCGGGATAAGGCAATTTGACCAACTGACTGCCTCACTAGTGAGCTAGAGGCATATGAAACCTACTGCAAATTATTTACATAGCAAGTATCAACACTGAGAAAAAAACATCTGAAAAAGATACAGGTGAAAGGAAGAAAATAAGTAATGAAATGAAGGCACAGTGCAAAGTAGAAAGGACGGAAGTGATATTATAGTTAGCTATGGTTATGTACCGGAGACTACACGTTGACAAGATGGTAGGTCAGTGAAAAGGCTGAGTTACCAAAACTGTAGAAAACATAATGGAAAGGATGGATCATTTCTATGTGAAAAATGTTTGCCTTATAATTTGAGAAGGTGTGATGAGATTAAAGTAAGTCATGAAAACAATGATATTTATCACGTGATACTGAAGAATAAGGAAAAGATTAGCAAGTGTTACATGCAAGGTCAGTCAGTAAAAATCATAAAGGAATCCCCAAAGCTCCATTCAGTCAACTGAGCTCCTCAGAAACTTAACACAATTACAAATCCAGCAACAAGTTTCTATACTTAAAAATCTAAGTCGCCCCATAACTTTTTTAATCATCAGTTGCTAGCCGTTTAATAGGTAAACAAACAAGACCAAACTGAAAACACAAGAAGTACTTCAAACTTTTAAATGCCGCAACATCTCTGATATCACCAGCATGTAGAGGTTGCAATATCTCTCATGTTAACTGCATGTACAGTACGCATCTGCATTCTCAAATACAGAAGCAGTAGTTTGTGACATCACATGTCCAGCAAGCAGATGCAGTGCTAATACAATGGATGACCAAGGAGTGCAACTAAGTGAAATAATTTTCTAAACAAAGATAAGAAAGCAGTTTTAATGACTAATGAATGATCAGAATGTAGTGAAAAAGAGCTCTTGTGGTCTAAAGGTGACATCTGTACTACAGAGTGCCAAGAGTAAATTTATAGGCTGCCCAAATATCTCTGATATTATAGTCTTAAACAGGTCATTTAGGACTGAAAATACAGCAAGTAAGTCACATACGACAGGCAGCCCAAGGCTCAATTAGAATCCAAACTTACTGTGTGTGTTTCAGCATTTTAATTGTAGGCATTTTAGTCAAATAAAAATAACCAAAAAATAGCAAAGACCAGTAGCATCCAGACAAGTGTTCATTCTTATTTGAACTAACAGTCTAACACTCCAGTGTCAAAAAATCACTGATAGGTCTCACAGTTGCACACACACACACACACACACACACACACACACACACACACACACACACACACACACACACACACACAGAATGCTTAGTCAGTGGGTTATGTGAGTGGCACGTGGCACAAATAAACAAATGACCATAGTTTGCAAAAATAAACAAATAACCATAGTTTGCAAACCCGCACAAAAAAGTTAAAAATGGTAGTCACATAGTCTGTGTATATCAAACCAGATGAAATTTACCCTTTCGTAATCAAACCAGCAACTAGTTGCCAGACATATACTTAATACAGTAAACTCTTAGTTAACCAGAACTCAAACAACCAGAACTCTCAAGCAACCAGAAAAAAAAAGAAATACAGTACAATTTTCATGTGTTGCACTTTCTGTGCCCCCCCTCACAGAAACATACCTTATGTTTTTAGAGATTTAGAGTTTTAAAAAGGAAACTATGAATAAATTCCCTCTCTTCCCAACCTAAGAACAAGTCAAGCCAAACAAATAGTATAGGGTACAGTATTAGTTAGGCCTATTTTTAATGGTAACTCTCAAACAGGGACGTCGGGAGGCGTACTCACTGTATTCATTTCAGTACAGTGTTTGCATTGAGGGGGGTAGCACAAGACAGGTACTAAGACCTAGGAGAAAAAGCTAAAGCAGCATTTTCCCCTGTAAGGTGGGTCATGTGTGCATCGTACACATGCTAATGCGGATGTAAGCATATTTTGTACTTGGCGTGCAATTTAAAATAGCTGCTCCATTGAGACAGAAGGTAAGTACGTAAAATGAATGGTGTGTGTGTGTGTGTGTGTGTGTGTGTGTGTGTGTGTGTGTGTGTGTGTGTGTGTGTGTGTGTGTACACTTATGTTATTCATTCTAAAGGTTGCATTTGTTTCTGTATGAGTGAGAAAGTGTGTGTGTGTGTGTGTGTGTGTGTGTGTGTGTGTGTGTGTGTGTGTGTGTGTGTGTGTGTGTGTGTGTATATAAGCTGAACTAGCCATTCTGTTTGAATGAGAAATATAGTGCATGTGTGTGTGTTAGTTACTGTGTGAGAGAGTAGGTGTGTGTATGCGTGTGTGTGTGTGTGTGTGTGTGTGTGTGTGTGTGTGTGTGTGTGTATGGAATGTAAACTAGCCATCTGATGCATGAAAGAGAGGGTGACTGGGTTGGTATGTGTGAGAAGATAGGTGTGTGTGTACGTATGTGTGTTTAACATAGCTGTCAACTGTCCAGATTTAGCCTCATAGTTTTGGTCTTTTTCTCATAAAATTTGTGGTTTTCTGGCAAATCACGGAGGACTGAAGTCACTAAACAATGCCCTATGCATTCATATTCTTCAGAAAATACATGCTAGCACAAATACTGTTATTCTATCAACTTTCTTAGTTAAAAAGAGCAATATTTAAAATCTATCCCTATCATACCTCTCAACTGTCTAGATTTTCACAGAATGTCCAGATTTTTGCCTCATATTTTTGTTCCATTTCTCCAAAAATTGGTGGTTTTCTTGCAAATTACTGGCTAACCATTGAGGACTGAAGTGAGAAAACAGTGGCAGGCATTTGAGTTTCAAACTCCATATCCTTCAGAAAATTCATGCTAATGCAAAAGCTGCAATTATATTAACTTTCTAAGCCTGTAAGGGCAATATTTAAAAAGTTGCCCTATTTTTGGGCCTTTGTCCCCCCATTACTACTGGCTTTGTCCAGATTTCTTGCTTGAAGAGGTTGAGAGGCATAATCCATATTTTAGGCCATTGTATCTCCATTATTTCAGGCTTTGTCCAGATTTCTTGCACTAAGAGAGTGAGAGATATGCATACCTCTCAACTATCCAGATTTTTGTAGAATACCCTGATTTTTGCCTCATATTGTTGGCCTATTTCTCAATATTTGTAGTTTCCCTGAAAATCACTGAGGATTGAAATAAATAAATGTCATACATTTGCGTTTGACTTAATTTCCTTTAGAAAATGTATGCTAAGACAAATGCTGTTCCAGCAACTTTCTAGGTCTGTAAGAGCAATTTTTAAAATATGTCCCTATTTTAGGCTTTGTCCAGATTTCTTATGCTAAGAGGTTGAGAGGTATGAATAGGGTTGCCACCTTCGTTCACGGCTAAAACCGGAGCCACGCCACGCCCCTCGCGTCACCAGTAACCCCGCCCACCCCACCCCCTCTCCTGCCAACAATACCGCCCATTTTGTGATGTCACGACAGCATCACTCAACGGGAACGCCCTCTTTTTTCATTCCCGCCGCCTGCTTTTGGCTGATTTGCTATGCTTTTCTGTAAGAAAAGCATAGTAAATCAGCCGATCAACGGGAACGCCCTCTTTTTTTGCTCCCGCCGCCTGCTTTTGGCTGATTTGCTATGCTTTTCTGTAAGAAAAGCATAGTAAATCAACCGATTAAACTCCGATAGTCTGTTTCCTTTTTGAAACAGAATACCGGAGTTTGTACAGTGTTTTCCGGACTACCGGAGAATCAGTTTGGTTTCCTGATAGTCCGGAAAAAAACCGAAGGGGTGGCAAGCCTAGGTATGAAGGCATGGTGTGTAATGCTCTAGTTAAGGGGGAGGGCAGGTAAGTCAATTAACTTGATCAGGCTTGACCCTACAAGTTGGTTACAGGTGACAGAGCCTGAATTATCCACACCAACTACCAGACCGCTGAAGGAACTGTGAGCTCCAGTGAAGAAAAGAGCCTGACTACCAGACTGCCAATGGAATTGTGAGTTTGAGTTTCAGTACATTTTCAGGGCATTACGAGTTTCAGTGCATTTTCAAGGGACTGAGTTTCATTTCATTTTCATGGAATGGTGAGTTTCAAGGGAAGATAACTTTACTGTTGCTCATGCTAAGTCTGTTTTCAGTGTGCAGCTAACTGTTTTGTTTATCAAATGGCAGTCATTGTTTGTGTTTTAGAATTTGAAAGCAGTGTTAGTAGCATAATTGCCTTTGGTGCAGAAGGCTGTGGATTCTGCTCCCACACCATGTAGATGGCGTGCTGGTATTGCAGTGCCATTTGGATTATGGATTATTTGGTGCATTTTAAGGGGGTATAGGGGTTCTACACTCATGAGTGAGTCGTCCTTTGTATAAGATGCCTAGTAACTATGAACTTGTTGTTGGTTTGTCAGTCATTTCCTATTGCAATATTACCAGCTTACCATTTTTAATGTAACATAGCTAATTAATTCTTCAAAGGCAGCGGGCACTGAATTTGTAGATGAAACATTGAAATGTAAAGTTGTTTGCCAGTAGCAACCTCTACATTAGTTTACAGATCTCTTTAATGTAGAATCATCTGGATGACTTTTACTTCTGCAGAGATTGTGCTTTTTAAGTAATTTTCGTTTACTGTAATGACTGAAGTATGAGTGCATTTTATGGTCGAAATTTTCTGAAATGGGTAGTTTTATCATTATTATTTCATACATTTGTTCCAGTGCTTTCTAGACGAATGTTTATAACTACAAATTTAAAACATTCTAATAAATGGTGATGTATTATGCAAGGAATATAATTTATCATGAGGGTGAATCAAAGAACACATACGCGTATGCATGGCCCTATAAATGGGTGCAAGGAGCCTATGGTTTGAAAACAGCTCAAAGGTAAATTAATCCACCACTATCAGATGCAGTTTCTTTTAATGTGGGTTTTTATGTCATTTCAATGGATGTGAGTTTCAAGGGCAGAGAAGTTTACTGCTCATGCCAAGTCTATTTTCATTGCGAGACTGGTATTGTTAATACAATGGCTCAGTGTTTCTGCTATTTTATTTCAATATCTGTAATCATTGTAGAAGTAAATAAGAAAATGGGTTCCCTACATCTTTATTTAAAATATCTATAATAAGTCTTTCCATGGCTTTACATACAAGACCAGTCAGACTTATGGTCTGTGGTTATCCAGATCAGTAGAAAGTTAAACCTTGTGCTAAGGATTAACTGCTGCAGTCCTGCATTCACTAAGCATGAAGCCAATTAGTAGGCTAATGTTAAACAGTGATTTTAGAGTTCTCGATAACTCATGTTTCATGTTATCCAAGAGGCATCTCAGGATATTATCAGGGCCCATTGAGGTAGTATTCTTTGACTTGAAGAGTGCATTGAAGACTTGTTCACTAGTGATAGCCAGAGGATTTACGGCTGAAGGTGTCTTCTGAGAGGTATTGAGGGGAAGAAGGGGTGAAACTGGGAATACATTTATCAGCCAGTAACTTTGCTATATCCTCTGATTCCTTTTAGGTGGCTCCATTTACAATTTGTTTAGCACACTGTCATGTTACCTTTGAAGTTGCGAACAAAGCTGATGAAGGCCTTGTGGTTATCCTTTGTCTTTGTGGATATTTCTGCCTCAAATTTGGCTTTGGTGGGCTTGATAAGATTTCTGAGTTGCTTATTTAGTTTGAGGGGTTTCATACCTTTCTGGCTATTGCACTTCCTACTTTTGGCCATGATTTTCCTCCTTTTGTTATACAACTTGCTGATATCAGGATTCCACCAAGGTGGCTTGTTGTTTGAGTTGGTTGTCTGCTTATTCCCTCTGGGTACAACTACCTCAGTGCAGCTGTCTACATGATGGTATAGGGTTTCTGCAAACAGTTTGCATAGTGGTAGCAGAATTCACATGGTTTTGGGGGATAGAAATTATAGCATGGTATAAGTCATTAGTAAAAGGTTTGCTTTGAAATAATTCCTAAATGTTTGAAGGTTAGATGGCATCCACTTGTGGCAAGTGTTTGGACAGGTACATATCAAAAGGGGCATTATACTCAGTGATTAGCCTAATGAGTGCCAAGTAGAGGGGAACAGTTATATGCCTGGATCTGGATGATGTACCTTTAGATGTAAGCTGTATAATGAAAAAGGATTTCCTTACAATAGTGAATACGTTAGGCCCATTAATGTCCCATCTTCATGCAAGGGAATGTCTGTTGCAGTCTTTCATTCATCCAGCACAAAACCTGTTTTGAGATTAGTATTGAATAGCCTTTGCAGGGGGTTCAACATATCAGTTTCAGACTAAGCAGTAGGCAGTCTACTATGTTATCCAGTCACACTAGACATTATTTTCTTGGCCTTGGGTACTAACTTCAGAAATTGTTGTGAGATTTGGGGGTGTTATAGATGCAGGTATTTTATGTGAAAATATTGGAAGATTGGTGGTTTGAAGTTCAATATGAATTAGTTGGCCAGTGGATTGGCTATATCCTCTGATCCAAGTATGTGATATCATTTGTTATTAGCTCACCATAGTGCCAGTCATTGTTTGAGATTTCTAGCACAGTTTAAAAAATACTTTGTGGTTATCTTTCACCTGGGTTTATATTTTTAACTCATATCAGGCTTTTGTTGATTTAATCAGAGTCCCAAGTTCATGGTTTAGTTTAGCGACAGTGTTTTTAGCTTTCTGAGTTACATTTATTTTTGCATGCAATGAGTATTTTTTCTTTTATTATGCTGCCCATAGGGCTTTATTTTTGAATTTGGTGTTGTATTTATTTCTGAGGGGGGAAGATATGTCTATGGAACTATTTAAATATGCATAGAGCTTGGCAGTAAATTATTATGTACAGTGGAAGTTTGAAACAGGCTTAGTAGAGGGACCCCATCCCCAACTAATGCCTAGTAAGCATAGTCAGAAACCAGCACTACTCAAGATACAGTATGTGCACATGACATCACTTACACCAGCTTAGGTAGAGAATGGTGTGGTAATTTTCTTTGACATTTTCCACAATCAAACCTGAGTGTCTTCATTTGTTCTTTCAGCATGTATCAGAATAGAGCTATACGTAAAGTGACTGTTTTCATTTTGTGGGAGGGTAGGGAGACAGCCTGCATTTGCATATATGCTTTTTGTCTTTTCAAGCTGTTGCCTTCTCAGCATATTGGTTGATATTGTGTCAGCTTTGAAAATTAAACTTTGGGCAAAACTTATTTCTTCCTTGAATTTCTTTTCTTTTCTTTCCAGTGATTTTGCTCAGACTATCACTGGATCATAAGACTAGAAAAAACTCCAGACAAGTGCCTTAGAGAATTTTATTTATTTTATTTAACATTTGTTTACTGGGAAAGTCCAACTTGGAACAAAGCCAGTTTTCAGTGGAGGCCTGGGGAGAAACGCTCCAGACGCATGTGTAACAGTCCCACTAGTTCTGGGTCCTAGGGTAATTTTCTTGCTTTAACCAATTTCCTTTCAGCAAAGGCTTGAGATTCACAGAATATAAGCAGGGTAGTAAGGATGCAAATTTCAACTGCTTTAGTTCTTGCTTGATTGCCTCCCATGGGTATACTTCTTCATTTATTGTCAGTGGCAGTATGACTGAACCCAGCTAAAATGTATTTGTTGGGAATGTAAGGTTTACCATTCCAAAAGGCTTAGTGTGAGTGTAGGTCATAGGAGTGAACAGCCATTGCCAGGTGACCCATGTGGGTGGAGGAAGGTATTTGTGGCTCATAGCATGGGTGTTACCTAGGGAGAGCCCTATATTTTGTATCTACAGACTACAATACTGCGGATCATGTGCTACCTAGAGCCTCCCAGTCCTTTAGTCAGCAGCACTACTGGAGCTCTAATGAGCCACTGCAGGGGTTAGGAGTTGCAAGGGGAAGAAGAGTAATCTTGGGGGGCAAACTGATCTGTCCTAGTGTAAATGGAAAGGTATTTTGTTTTTTGACTTATGAAAGATGTATTTTTGGAATGAAATGTTCATGCATCATGTAAGTAATTACTACCCTGGCATATACATGCAAGTGATCTGTTCAGACATTAGCAATATGAAAGGGGCGTGGCTTGGTCAGCAGTGTTAATGTGCATGGGGCTTGTTGAGGGGGCAGTAGTCTGGGAGCTGTGAGTACAAATTTGAAAATCCTGGCTACACCCCTGCTATCAGGCAACCAGAAACTACAGTTATCCGGCATCTACCAATCCCCATGGGTGCCGGTTAACCAAGGGTTTTCTGTACTGCAAATAAATGCATGCAAAATGGATTTAGAAGCATTTGTGAAGAATTTAAGTGTTTAGGTTTTTAAGTGCAATCAATAAAAGAAAATTAAATGAAATTAAATGAATGTAGAAATTGCTTTACTCTCTAGCTGGTGTTTTTCATATTACATTTTGCTATAACAAGAAGATCTGGACAGGGGAATGGTTTCTCTCAGATTATTTTGATATGCAGTTAGATTGCACTGTGAAGTTCGGAGGATATGTCTCCTATCTCCAATAATTATATCTTCAGTTATGCTCCCATATATCGCAATAGATGAAACCTATAAGTCATCTCCCAGCAGACAGTACGTTTATTTTTGATGTTCAGGATCCTAGTTCCAGTGTGCAATTTTCTACTGAACCTTCCTTGACTTGGAGCTGTCAAGCTATGTGGACCTAGCCAAAGGTCCAGTGAGGATCATCCTAAGTCATAGGTACTGCTGTGATAAAATAATTCAATCAACAACTACCTAGGATCAGGTTGCCTGACCATAGAGTCCAGTTGATCATACAGACACAGAGTGGTGCAAGAACCTAGGGATGCACCCCTTTGGGGAGAGCTGAGGGCATGCCTCCACGATCTCTTCATCATTAAGTGATGTTGAAGACTGGTTCAAACTCAGGCCCTCTGTAGCGAAGGATGGGTTTCCCACTTGTAGGGTTTTGGGGCAAGCTGAAGACTGGACATACGTTAAAGAGGCTCAGGCCTGGATTTGCTTTATGAAAGGTTTGTCTTTGAGATGATGTTCCAGCTTATGCCTGCTCCTGCCTTGGTTTAATTTCTCCAAATGCTTAGAGTCTTACATAGAACTAAATAGAAATTGTGGGAACAATATATGCAGAATAATGTTCAGACTGAGTTTTAAGGGGAAGGCAGGAAATGAGCAATTTATATAATATCTGAGTGAATGATAACTGTTAAAAATAAAATGTATATATTTAGTGCATGAAAATAATGAAAAATATTACTGTGTTTGGTTAAGTGACTTGCTCAGGGTTAAAACAGGGAATAGAGGCTGAGAGAATCAAACCCTGGACCACCAGACCACAGGAATCAGCTTGTTAGTAGCTCAATAAAAGCTTCTTAATCCTTTGCACCAACTGTGAGACAAAAGGTATTAAGGATAGAAACATTAGCTTTTGTAAAAGAAAATGGTTTAAAGATAGTGGGAATAGAATGTCATTTGTGTAACATGAGATAAAGAAGTGTGAACATTTGTGTAAGTATTACTGTAGTAAGTACAAGATAAATAATACAGAGTGGAAGATCTGTAAGAAAAAGCAGAGATAAAGGCCACTACAGTTGCGTACAACAGTTGAGGTACAAAAATAGTAGTATCACAAATGATACGAACAGTGGGAGTAGATGGGTAAGTAAAATAGGTGAGTTCTAGACAGTGATTTAAGTCACAGGAAAGTGACAGTTTTATGTTTCTGATTTTTCTGCACAGCTGAAGAAGAAAATGATAAGACTGATACAGAGCAGAGGAAGAAGGTGAGAGGGCAGTATGGAGCTTGGTGTGTAGAAATGTACAAGATGAAGGGGATAGGTGCATAGAAATGTGGAAGGTGATAGAGCTTGGTGTGTCGAAATGTAGATGGTGACAGAGCTTGGTGTGTAGAAATGTAGAAGGTGATAGAGCTTGGTGTGCAGAAATGTAGAAGGTGATAGAGCTTGCTGTGTAGAAATGTAGAAGGTGATAGAGCTTGGTGTGTAGAAATGTAGAAGGTGATAGAGCTTGGTGTGTAGAAATGTAGAGGGTGATAGAGCTTGGTGTGTAGAAATGTAGATGGTGACAGAGCTTGGTGTGTCGAAATGTAGATGGTGACAGAGCTTGGTGTGTAGAAATGTAGAAGGTGATAGAGCTTGGTGTGTAGAAATGTAGAAGGTGATAGAGCTTGGTGTCTAGAAATGTAGATGGTGACAGAGCTTGGTGTGTCGAAATGTAGATGGTGACAGAGCTTGGTGTGTAGAAATGTAGAAGGTGATAGAGCTTGGTGTGTAGAAATGTAGAAGGCGATAGAGCTTGGTGTGTAGAAATGTAGAAGGTGATAAAGCTTGCTGTGTAGAAATGTAGAAGGTGATAGAGCTTGCTGTGTAGAAATGTAGAAGGTGATAGAGCTTTGTGTGTAGAAATGTAGAAGGTGATAGAGCTTGGCGTGTAGAAATGTAGAAGGTGGTAAAGCTTGGTGTGTAGAAATGTAGAAGGTGATAGAGCTTGGTGTGTAGAAATGTAGAAGGTGATAGAGCTTGGTGTGTAGAAATGTAGAATGTGATAGAGCTTGGTGTGTAGAAATGTAGAAGGTGATAGAGCTTGGTGTGTAGAAATGTAGAAGGTGATAGAGCTTGCTGTGTAGAAATGTAGAAGGTGATAGAGGTTGCTGTGTAGAAATGTGGAAGGTGATAGAGCTTGGTGTGTAGAAATGTAGAAGGTGATAAAGCTTGGTGTGTAGAAATGTAGAAGGTGATAGAGCTTGGTGTGTAGAAATGTAGAAGGTGATAGAGCTTGGTGTGTAGAAATGTAGAAGGTGAAGGAGTGGGAGAGAAAAAGAATAGCAAGATCAAAGGTGTTGATTTTAGCTTGGGAAAGTAGTAAGAGTGGAGACAAGGAAGGAGAAATGGATGATAGAAACAGAGCGAGATTATCTTGATATTGGAGGAAATAATATAAGTTAAGGATTGGGTAAAACATTAGGGGCAGAGACAGCAGAGGAGAAATATAATCGTGTATGGTAGTACATAAAGGAAATGTATTGCAGTGAGGAAAGATGGGAGGAAGTAGATAGAAGGAGTCTATCTTCAGGAAGGTGCTAAGCATTTATACATAGACTGTACTACGAGAAACTGACATAAGATTTTTCAGATCACAATCGTTTGATCCCAAGAGTGAGTCATCTGCCTGTTGCATTCAGTGCAAAGCAGCAGCTCAAAACTGGTATGTTTTTAGAGAGGGAAACTTCCCAGAACAGTTCACAGTGGTGTCAAACAAACCACTGCTTTGACGTAATATGGACCAGTGATTTTTCAGCTGTTGTGCTTGTGACGAAAAGACGTACTGCCAGCACAGCTAGGTGGAATTTTGTAAATAATTATATGTCATTTGTGAATATCAAACTAATTTACACAAGATGCTGGTATTACAAATGTATTAGAACCGTTAAGTCATATGTATATCAAACTGATTGGCACAGATGTTTGTGTTGAAAAGGTATTTGTGAGTGCTTGTGTTTGAAATGTATGCACAGTGTGCCCAGGGATGCAGATTTCTTACGGGACAGGTAGGGAACAAAAAAAACCATCCTTCACGCTAAGTGAAGACCAGAAAAAAAAGTCTTCTGCATTAAACACAAGTAGCTCCATGTTTGGTGATTTTTTTGATTGGCTCGTATACTGGCATGCGGGCCAATCAAAAAAAAAAACAAAGTGGAGGCTGTTTCACTGGGATTTTAAACAGCAGTGTGGACCCTCTTCTGTTCAATGCAGAACATCAGGCAGTGCCGCATTAAAAAGAAGTAGCTCCATTTTGCGATTTTTTTTGATCAGCTCGTATACCGGCATACGGGCCAATAAAAAAAAAAACAAAGTGGAGGCTGTTTCACTGGGATTTTAACCAGCAGTGTGGACCCTCTTCTGTTCAATGCAGAACATCAGGCAGTTCTGCATTAAACAGAAGTAGCTCCATTTTGCGATTTTTTGATCGGTTCGTATACCAGCATATGGGCCAATCAAAAAACAAAAACAGTGGAGGCTGTTTCGCTGGGATTTTAACCAGCAGTGCTGGACTCAGAATCGGGCTGCTGATCCTGGGACAATCCTGCTCAAATACAGATGTCTGGCAACCCTGAGAGTGTCTTACTGGAGAGAAATGTACGTGCATTATTGTAACTGTTTGAATGTATATGTTTTAACTGAGGAAACTGGAGGGTTATCCTCAGTCCAGCAAACTTTAGACAACTATCTGAAATTAAATCACTTTATAGGCTAGGCCATAAAGATGCTATCTCACAGGTTTTAATGCAGCCAGAAATACAAAGTTTGAACTAGGAAGCTTTCTGTATTGTCTTTGGGGTGAACTAATCACTACTATGGAAGCATAGAGGTATGCAATTGTTTTATGACTTCCAGCACCTGCCAAAGATCTGAGCAAAAGCCCTTGTGTGTGTATTTTTACGAGTAGGTGCTAAATACTGCCAGCTGCCAGCAGTGGGGGGTTGCATGAGAAGTAGAAGTCAGGAGACTAGAATTGATGTCATTCTGCAAGCTATCCCAGCAGTAACATTTTAGATATTATTTTGAGAGGTCTCTTAGTGAGAGACTGAGCATACTGTATTCTGTCATTGGCCTGACAATAACAAGAAGGACTATTCACCATATCATCTGCCTTCCTCTAAGTAAGTTATTAGGGTATAGTAACTCTCTTAGATACAGTTAGGAATATAGTGAAGCTTAGTTTAGATATTATTTTTCTTTATTTGTCTGAGCCTGTTCTGCAGTGTTATTTTAAATATTTCCGGTGGTTTTGAACTCTGATGTCACTGTGAATATATACTTAGTATTTTCTTGTTCTTTTATTATTTATGATTTATTAAATATATTTAAACCTTTCATTGGCTACTGCGGTGGTGGTGCTGCGGTAGCATTGTCGCCTCACAGTAAGACGCTGTCCGGTTCGATTCTCAGCTAGAGCATCTTCTGTGTGGAGACATGCGTGAATGGGCGTACCTTCATTGAAGGTTGTGCATCAGGGCTGGCAACTTGGCACGTAAAAATCTACTGCCAATCATTAGTGGACCGGAGTTCCGCTGTGGCGACCCCTAACCGGGAAAAGCCAAAAGACACAACATTTAAACCTTTCACTGTGGATGATCTTTGTAGAGATATTTAAGTTCTGAGACTACTTGGATATTTATTTGGTGATACTATGTGGGCCACTTCTAATAGCCTTGCTCTTGGTCAGACTACTACTCGTAGTAGTATTAATATTACACAGTAAAATTGGATAACCTTTGTTAAGGGCCTTAAAGTAGCTGTCGCGGGGTTCTGATGGCAGTGGCAACTACTTTATAGTCTGGGCAGAAGGGGGCATAGCTAGTAAACCTGTGCCAGACTTTCACAGGTGTGTGTGAAAAACAATTTCCAAGAGTGTGTGTGTGTGTCAGCTACTTGGGGGGGGGGGGGCATGAAGCACTGGTTGGACAGAGAGAGTGTTGGAGGACTTGGCTTGGAACCCTGGCTAAGGACTCAACTCTATAGCTGTGCCAGTCGAGAGTCTTACTGTGGATCTGGAGAAAGAGGGAGAAACCAGCCCTGGACTGACTGCTGTCTCTGTGTGCTCTTAAGGGAAATTGCACTTGATGCAGATAGCTGCATCTGGAAATACTGTGTCTGTACCTGCTATCCTCCCAGTGAACCTCCCCCAGAGGTGCCAGTGGTGAGGATTGAGGCTCCTTGATTACGGGTCCAGTGATGGGTCATCACATATTTATTGGTTGTCTGTGGTAGGATATCCATATCACATATTGGGATTCAGTGGTGTGGATATTGACCTCCTATAGTTTGTAAACAGTGGTCACTAAACAAGGTGTTTCTACTCTCAAGCAGCCACATGGTAGACATTCAGAGTTTCATATCACAATAGTTTTATTGTTTTTGTTGTTGTTAGTTTAGTTAGTCAGGGAGAGCAGGCAAGGATGTCAGCAGAGGATTCTGGCAAGCTGACAAGGAGCCAGTTGGCTAAGATGTGCCAAGCCAAAGGACTGGTGCATGCCAACCTGGCAAGACCACAATCCAAATTGTAACTTGCTACAGATCCCCCACCATGCCCCAGGATTCCCACTCCTCATTTCTTGATACATTGGAAAATATTAGGGTACAACCCAACACATTAATAATGGGCGATTTCAACTTCCCCACCATTAACTGGGAAAACTACTCATCTACCAACTCTTTTGCTCAACGTTTTCTGGAATTCATAAATTCCAGTGCCTTGGATCAACTTATCCACAGCCCTACCAGGGGCAGCAATATCCTAGACCCGGTCATTACCAACATGGGCAACTAGTGTTCCACACCAGAGGTCAATTCCTCGTTGGTCAGATCCGACCACAAGCTAATCACCCTAGACATCCACATTCTGCCCCCACCCCCCATTAGGGAAACTAAAATAAAAAATTTCTCCAAAACTAACTTCACGTTTCTTAAGACAGAAGTGGCAAACTTCACAACACCCATGCAGATGGACAATGGAGGTGCGACTGTTGATTCCTACACAAATGCACTTTATAAGCACTTACATGAGTGCATGGATCATGCTATCCCTAACAGAACCAATATGCTATCCTCCAAAAAAAGGAAGCCAATCTGGTGGTTCCCCTGCCATAAACAAACTCTAAAACAGAAGAAAGAAACTGTTGCAAAAAAGAGTAAAATCCCATGATTGGAAGAACTCCCTGGTCAGCCTCAGTATGAAGCTGAGATCCCTCATAAAATCATCCAAAGCTAGTTATGAAAACAAAATTGCCACTGATTCTAAAGACAACCACAAAGCATTCTATAGCTATGTCAAGAATCTTAATGGCAACACTCAGATCTGCTCTGAGTTACAGCACAATGGCACTAAATATACAGAACCAACTGATATTGCCAACATCCTGGCAGATAGGTTCAGTGCTAACTTTACCCCCTCTCACCCCCTAAAGGGCCCATCTCTATACCGGAAGAATTCAAAGTTCCTGTAATCATGGTTGCACAGACACTCTCCAAAGCCAAGAACACAGCATCCATGGGACCTGACAACATCCCAGGCTGTGTTCTATACAAACTGCGGAATGAACTGGCACCTCACCTAAGCACCATGTTCAATCATAGCCTCACCTCAGGCTTTGTGCCCACTGAATAGCACACAGCAACAGTTATCCCACTCCACAAAGGGGGAGCCACCACGGACCCTAGGAACTACTGTCCCATTAGCCTTAACGAGCCTGGTCTTCAAGGCCATAGAACTTATCATCATGGATCTTATACACAAAGACATTGGTAATCTCCAAACTCTGGACCCCACCCAGTCCGGGTTTGTAAAAGGCAGATCATGTCTCCTAAACCTGATAGACTTCTTTGAAGCAGTTACCAAAGCCGTAGACGAGGGTAAGGTGGTTCACACAGCCTATCTTTATCTCGCCAAGGCTTTTGACACCATCCCCCACTCTGGAATTATAGATAAACTCACTAAACTAGGTATAAATCCCTATGTCACAAGATGGGTTGCCAACTGGCTCACTGACAGAGCCCACACTGTGAAAGTAGAAGACTCCAAATCCGACTTCAGACTAGAGACAAGTTGAGTACCACAGGGCTCAGTCCTGGGTCCTCTCCTGTTTGGTATCTACTTTTCTGAAGTACAGGCTAACACAGAAGGTCTTTGGCTAATGAAGTTCGCAGATGACTGCAAACTAGGAGCCATAACTAAAACTCCTAATGATGTGGACATCCTACAAAAGAGCGTCACGGAGACAGATGCCTGGTTTCAAAGCCATGGCCTCAAGCTCAATGCCAAAAAGTGCATTGTCATCCCCTTTGGTAAAAGCTCTGTACCCATGACCTACCACATAGGTGGTAGTCTACTTAACACCAAAAGTGTGATAAGAGCCCTTGGGGCACAGGTGAACAGTAGTCTCTCCTTTGATAATCACATCCCACAGTAGTCAGGAAATCTTTCTACATGGCACACCTCATCACAAAAGGATTCTCATCCAGTAAAAAAGAGGTCATTGTTCCCCTCTACTCGTCAATCATTAGACCCATTATAGAGTACAATGCCCCTTTTGGTATGTACCATACATGACATCTACAACAACTGAAAAGGCAGCAGAACTACCTCACAAAGCAGATTACTGGCCTCAAGCAGATGCCCTACGCAGACCATCTCAAAAAGTCCAGTTTTACTCCATTGCATATCACCTACTCAGAGGCGATCTCTGCCTAACATACAAAGCTATGTCAAACCCAGAGCTGTTGGACATGCTCCACTTAAAGAAATTCCAATCCCTCCGAGCTACATGCTCTAGGGACCTAAACCTTGTCACTGCAATAAACAGAACATGCTAGAGGGATAGATTCCTGTGCCAGAGACTTCCCATACTCTGGAAAAAACTACCCATCTATATCAAACAAAGCTCCTCATTAGCACTCTTCAAGAAAAATTTTGATGATTGCATGGGAAATAGGAAATTCACCCCGGGGATCACCTCTGTGGTTCTGCTCGACAGCAGTACAGGAAAATATTTTTCTTGGGTGGTGAAAGCCAGGGTACCTTTTTGGCTAGGCTTATATAGGCCCTAGGGCCAATAGCCTAGTACCGACCTATGAACCTATAAAGGGGAAATGATTTCAGCCTTAGTCACAGCTGCATCCCAGACCAACAACCAGGAAGACAATCAGACTGACATTGGGGATGGACAACTCTCAGAAAATGGACAGTTCAACTTTGTCTCAGAGGATTTAAAAATCCATCTGGAGTTAAAGATACTTGAACTGTAGGCCAAACAGATGTAATTAGAATCAGCAGAGAGACTGAGATGGTTGGAAGCTGAAGAAAATGAGAGGCAGAGGCAACATGAAAAAGTTATGATGACTCTTCGCCAGGGTCATGGAGGTAATGGGGAAGGGAATAACTGAACCTCCAGAAGCAATAAAGGTCAGTAAATTTCTTCCCCAATTTACAGAGGGTGATAATTTTGATAGCTTTATTCATATGTTTGAAAGGTATGTAAACAGCATAATGTTGACCAAGGGCTCTGGTTATGGTTCCTGACCCCCTTACTCCATGGTAAAGCTGTAACTACTGTTTCTAAATTGTCTGATATTGATTATCTATAATATAACCAAGTAAAGAAATGTTTATTAGAGTGTTTTAAGTTAACACCTGAAGCTTATAGAAAAAAGTTTCATGAGCATAGATACAAGGCAGATGAAAGTGTGTGTGATTATATTGCTGAGTTAAGCACTTATTTTCATAGGTGGATAAGTGGGATATCAGGCCACCACTTTTGAAAAGCTGGCAGACCTTTTGGTGAGGATACAAGCCCTTAGCACTTTGCCTGAGCACATGAGAATCTGATTGGGAGATAGAGAATGCAACTCCACAAATGAGTTGGGGAAAAAAGAGACCTATACCTAGCAAGCAGGCCATCACTGCATAGGAAATGGATACCAAGTGCTGCACTTGAGTATAAGGGAACCCATGGTGGGCAGCTTAAACAGCCCCAACAGAGTCTGCCAGTAGCAGGGGAAGCCACTAGTTCAGGTGCATGGCCTGGATCAAGGGTTAAATGTTTTAAATTTAACCAGTGGGGCCATGTAGCATATAGATGTCCACGAATGCAAGTTGGGGAACAAAAGGTAGGGGATCCAGCAAGTGGGAATAACAGAATGCCAGTGGTATATTGTCTAGAGACAACAAGGGTACCAAACTACCACAATAGGTTATATCTTATCTTAGTAGATGGGAGACAGGTCACTGCTAAGAGAGACACAGCCTCTGACCTAACCATTGTGAAGGCTGCAATGGTTAAAGAGGAGCACTACTTGCTTGGGCAGTCTACTTCAGTCAGAGCTTTAGGAGGGACCCCATTCCAAATACCTTTGGCTAGGGTTCACCTTGACTGGGAGGATAGAAAAGGAAGCAATCAAGTAGGTGTATTTGAGGATATCTCTGGACATGTCCTGATAGGGAATGATTTTGATAATGCAGTACCTTGTGTGCATGCAGTGACATGCAGTCAGGCTTGGAGACAGGCATGTGGGTCTGGTAGTCTGGGGAACCCAGACAGACTGCACACTTGAAGCCAGGATTGTTGAGGTGTTCACTTCAGGGAGGGAGGTACCCTGTAGCAGTGAGACTGAAGGTGAGACACAGATGCTGGTGGGTTCTGATATTCCATTGGACAGAGTGACTGCAAAGGCAGAGGTAAGTAGTAGTACCCAGGCTGACAGTCAGGCACCACTGTCAAAGGATACCAGACTTTCTGTAGAAGGGGAGCTGGGAAGGGTTACAAAGAGAGAGTTAAGACAGGCTCAGCTCTCTGATCCTACATTACAAGGCTTGAGGGAGGTAGCTAGGGAGGTGCCTGATTCTCAAGGAAAAGGGGATTCCATATACTGGAGCAAAGGGTAACTGTATAGAGAATGAACCCCTGAAGGAGGGTTAGAGGGTGAGAGAATACAGCAGTTGGTAGTGCCCAGAGCCTACCATCCAGCACTTCTAGCCATAGCCCATGGCATTCCCTTTGTATTTCATATGGGCATAAAGCATACCAAGAGACGTATTATGTATAACATTTATTGGCCTAGGATTGCAAGGGATGTAACAGGGTACTGCAGGACCTATGAGCAGTGCCAAAAAGTAGCCGAGGCAGGAGACAAGGTCAAAGCTCCTTTGATGCCTTTGTCTATGATTGAAGAGCCATTTCAGAGGGTAGCTATGGATATTGATGGGCCTCTGAGTACCCAAGATCCACGGGGAAGAAGTATATTTTAGTGGGAGTAGATTATTCTACCGGATACCTTGAAGTGGTGGCCCTGTCCTCCATGGAGGCAGACAACGTGGCAAATTCTTTGTTAGAGATTTTCAGCAGGGTAGGTTTCACAAAAGAAATACTGACAGAGGTGCCAATTTCATGCCAAACCTGCTGGTTTGTCTCTGTGGGAGCACTGTGGAGTGAAGCACCTAAAGACCACCCCCTACCACCCCCAGGCTAATGGTCTGGTGGAGACGGTAAACTCAACACTAAAGACCAGTTTAAGAGGCAGTGGGACAAATACTTGTCCCATCTGTTGATTGCTTACCGAAAGGGGCCCCAGGTATCCACAGGTTTCTCACCTTTTGAGTTGCTGTATGGGCATAGGGTGAGGGGACCTCTAGATTTGATTTAAGATGAGTGGGAGGGTGACTGTGAATCCCCCAAGGAGTCTGTTATGGCATATGTCCTAAACCTCAGGACAAGGCTCAGGGACCTCATGGGCTTGGCCCAGGAGAACCTGGCAAGAGCCCAACAGCAGAAAAAGATCTGGTATGACAGGAATGCTCAGGCCAGAGAATATGCTGTAGGACAGCAGGTTGTGATTCTCATTCCTGTCAGACACAATAAGTTGCAGGCAGCTTGGGAGGGACCTTTCAAAGAGGTGAGGAAGGTCAGTGATGTCAGTGATGTTAACTATATGGGAGAACTGCTAGGCAGGAGGCAGAGGCACAAACTGTACCATGTTAACATGATGAAACCTTACCATGATAGACAGGCCTTTTTGCTGATTATTTGCAGTGGATAGCAGTAGGAATCTGAGTGGAATCTGGTGACTGATCACCTCAGTGAGGCTCAGACTGACACTTCAGTGGAAGGAATAACAATGTCCCAGCAGCTGTCCCCTACCCAGGTACGAGAAATCTGAGCAGTGTTACAGGTGTTTGGGGGCATGTTCACTGGGAAACCAGGGTGCACCCACCTGGTGCAGCACCATGTGGATACAGGACCCCAGAGGCCTATCAAGCAGGCCCCTTATAGGGTGCCTGAGACAGTCAAGCAGATTCTGAGGGAGGAGATACAGGAAATGTTGGAACTGGGGATGATCCAGGAGGCCAGCAGTCCCTGGGCCTCCCCAGTGGTGCTGGTACCAAAGAAGAATGGCAGCACCAGGTTCTGTGTGGACTGCAGGAAACTAAATAGTCACACAGAGTCAGATGCTTACCCCATGCCTAGTACAGATGAGGCCCTAGAGCAGCTTGGTAGGGCTAGGTAACTTATCACTATTGATCTTACCAAGGGATACTGGCATATGCCCTTGACTCCCAGTGATAGAGAAAGGTCAGCCTTTGTGACTCCCTTCAGCTTGTATGAGTTCACTAAGATGCCCTTTGGGATACAAAATTCCCCTGTGACTTTCCAGAGGCTGGTAGATTGTATCCTAGCAGGAGCAGAAGATTTTGCCCTTGCTTACTTGGATGATATTGCCATCTATAGACAGTCCTGGCAAGAGCACCTTCACCATGTCAGAGAGGTGCTGGGCAGACTACAAAGGACAGGGTTGACCATTAAGCCCAGTAAGTGTCAGCTGGGTATGTGTTAGAAAAATATGTTTTAGTAACATGCATGCTTAGTGCATTCGAGGGTTAAAAGAGTTAATACATTTATTCTGTTCACACTGCATGCATCTGCACAAGCTACTAGAGACATTCCAATCCTGTTATGTCATAAAAATATGTGCAGCTATGATCTGCTTATGCTTTGGAAATTAACAGGAAAGCATTTGATTTCTGCTAATGTCATGAAAATAATAATAAGTGTTTCATTTCTACTAGTGTCATGAGACTTAACAAAGTGTTATTGATTTTCTGCTATGCCATGAGAAAGTACACAGCTGCTGAAGCTATTTATAATAAAAACAAAGGCTGCTTGAAAGTATAAACCATAGTCAGCATTACTTGTACCTAAGCTAGAAATGTACCTTGAAATGTAACACATATATATTAGAACTGCACAACTGAAGAATAGAAAGTTTGTAGTGGGCTAAAAATAAGCCCCAAGGCCAAGTTGTTTTTCTCAAATGTTTTTTATAATCCAGTCATGTCAGCAGGAAATTCAAGTAACATTTTCTATGTAACACATAGTGAGTTTTAAATCTGAACATGTCAGCAGGAAATCTAAGTAACATTTTCTGTAGAGTAATACAGAAAGCTGTGTCTAACTACATCAACCATAGAAGAGTAACATTTCATAGAACTGTATAAAAGTAGCATACTGCTTACTAGTAATTTAGACAAAATCCTGTATCTGCATGTTTTGTCTCCTTGCTGCAAGTAATAAAGGGTGCCATACTTGAACCTTACGTGAATTGGTCTTTGAAGTTTTTTCCTTTGACAGTATGGCAGAGGTCTTCTACCTGAGACATAGAGTGAGGAGTAGTAAGATCAGGCCAGAACCTGCCAAAGTGGAAACCATTCAGACATGGCCTGCCCTGTTACCAAAAGGCAGGTGAGGCATTCTTAGGGACAGCAGGGTACTACAGAAAGTTTGTCCCCAATTATGCCATTGCTGCTCCCCTCACAAACCTGACAAGGAAAAACAGGCTAGATACGGTAGTGTGAACCCCAGCATGTGAGGAGGCATTCCAGAAACTTAAAGGAGCTTTGGGAGCACCCCCTATGTTAGCCAGTTCACGTTACAGCAAAGAATTTGCTGTGCAGGTGGATGCTTCTAATCATAGGGTGGGGGCTGTACTCAGCTAGGTTTCCCCAGAGGCAGAAGAGCACTCAGTGGTATATCTCAGCTGTAGGCACCAACCCAGGCAGGAATGCTATTCAGCTGTAGAAAAGGAATGCCTAGCTATAGTGTGGGCACTGCAGAAACTTCAGCCTTATCTCTATGGAAGGAAATTTACTATAGTTACAAACCACAATCCCTTAACATGGCTTCATCGAGCCAGCCAGTAAAATGCCAAGCTATTCAAGTGGAGCCTAGGGTTGCAGGCATATGATGTGGCAGTGCAGTACCGCAGTGGGGTTAGCAATGTCAATGCAGATGGGCTCTCAAGACAGGGTATGGGGTAATGTATTCCCTGATAGGCTCATCCCTCTCAAGCATTGTTTCTCAAGGGGCACTTGAAAAAATAGCTTGAGTCTTTGAAAGGGGGAGGAAGTGCAATGAAAGATGTACTGCCAGCACAGCTAACAGGAATTTTGTAAATAATTATGTCATTTGTGAATATCAAACTGATTCATACAAGATGCTGGTGTTACAAATGTATTAGAACTGTATGTCATGTGAATATCAAACTCTTTTGTACAGATGTTTGTGTTGAAAAGATGTTTGTAAAGTGCTTGTGTTTGAAATGTATGCACAGTGTGCCTTAATGAGAGAACAGAAATGTACATGCACTACTGTAACTGTTTGAATGTATATGTTTTAACAGAGGAAACTGGAGGGTTAACCTCAGTCCAGCAAATTTTAGAAGAATATCTGAAATTAAATCACGTTATAGGCTAGGCCATAAAGATGCTATCTCACAGGTTTCAATGCAGCCAGAGACACAAAGTCTGTACTAGGAAGGTTTCTGTATTGTCTTTGGGGTGAATTAATCACTATTCTGGAAGCATAGAGGTATGCAATTGTTTTATGACTTCCAGCACCTGCCAAAGGTCTGAGCAAAAGCCCTTGTGTGTGTATTTTACAGGTAGGTGCTAAATACTGCCAGCTGCCAGCAATGGGGGTTTGCATGAGAATTAGAAGTCAGATGACCAGAAGTGATGTCATTCTGCAAGCTATCCCAGCAGTAATTTAGATATTATTTTGAGAAGTCTCTTCGTGAGAGACTGAGCATTCTGTATTCTGTCTTGGGGTCTGACCACCATTCATCACATCAACTGCCTTGCTCTATTACGTATATTATTAGGGTATAGTAACTCTCTTAGATACAGTCAGAAATATAGCAAAGCTTAGTTTGGATATTGTTTTTTCTTTATTTATCTGAGCCTGTTCTGCAATGTTATTTTAAATATTTCCTGTAGTGTTTTAACTCTGATGCCACTGTGAATATGTACTTAGTACTTTCTTGCTCTTTTATTATTTATTATTAAATATATTTAAACTTTTCATTGTGGCTGATCTTTGTAGAGATATTTCAATTCTGATAGCACTTGCATATTTATTTGGTGACACTGTGTAGGCCACTCCTAATCACCTTGCTCTTGGTCAAACTATCATTTGTATTAGTATTAATATTACACAGTAAAATTAAACACCCTATATTAAGGGCCTTAAATTAGCTGGCAATGGGTTCTGTTGGCAGTGGTAACTACCTTATAGTCTGGGCAGAAGGGGGCATAGGTAGTAAACCTGTGCCAGCTTTTCCCAGGTGTGTGTGTGTGTGTGTGTGTGTGTGTGTGTGTGTGTGTGTGTGTGTGTGTGTGTGTGTGTAAAACAAATCTCCAAGAGTGTGTGTGTGTCAGCTACTTCGGCAGGGACACGAAGCACTGATTGGGCAGAGAGAGTGTTGGAGGACTTAGCTTGGAACCCAGGCTAAGGACTCAACTGTATAGCTGTGCCAGTTGGGAGTCTTATTGGGAATCTGAAGAAAGATGGAGAAACCAGCTCCGGACTGACTCTGATCTCTGTGTGCTCTTAAGTGAAATTGCACTTGATGCAGAGACCTGCATCTGGAAATACTGTGTGTGTACCTGTTATCCTCCACAGGTGCCAGTGGTGAGGACTGAGGCTCCTTGATTACAGGTCCAGTGGTGGGTCATCACAGTGCTCCAAGAAAATACGTTGCCCCATACCGCTCTACCTCTTAGAGCTTCGTGTCCCTGCCCAAGTAGCTGACACACACACACTCTTGGAGATTTGTTTTCCACACACACACACTCACACACACACACACACACACACACACACACACACACACACACACACACACACACACACACAATTCCCAAAGAATTGATGGACATGCTCCACCTAAAGAAAACCTTCTCCCCTTGAGCCACACGCTCTAGGGATCTAAACCTCACTACAACAATAAATAGGATGTGCTGGAGGGATAGATTCCTGTCCCAGAGACTTCCCATGCTTTGGAACAAGATCCCAATCTACATTAGGCAGAGCTCCTTGCTAACACTCTTCAAAAGAAACCTTGTCGAGTGGATGGGAAACAGGAAGTTTACCTTGGGGATCACTTCAGTGGCTCTGCTGGACAGAGGCACAGGGAACTAATCTGAGGGGGTGGCAAAAGCCAACACATTCTGGCTAGGCTTATAAATGCCTTCGGGCAGATAGCCTAGTACCCACCTATGAACCTATGAAATCTGGACAAAGCCAGAAAAATGCGGGGGGGGGGGGCAAAGGACCAAAAATAGATGCACTTTTTATTTAAATATTGCTCTTACAAACTTAGAATGTTGATAGACTAACAGGTTTTGCATTATCATGAATTTTCTAAAGGGCATGAAGTCTGAAACTCAAATATCTACCATTGTTTTCTGACTTCAGTCCTCAATAATTTGCCAGTCATTTACCAGAAAACTACAATTTTATGAGACACAGGCCAAAAATATGAGGCGAAAATCTGGACATTCATTGAAGACAAGTGTGACCATACCTTCTTGCTAGGAATAGAGAGAGAGAGTGAGAGAGGCAGAAATACATGTAAGTGGTCCTGCAAGGCAAGAGATGCCAATTTTGAAGAAGATGATAATTAATGCTATTTGTCCCAGTACTATTCAAAGGAGGCAAATCTGATAGCTTGAAAACAGATGCAGGGAAGCACAACTGAGGAAGAAATTGTGAAAAGTAGAGGAGAGGGAGAAAGAATGAAAATATAAATGGAAAGCGTGTAGAGTTTTCATTAAAACATTCAATGATCATAGTAAAGTTACTGTAGTGGCCACTAATAAGCATGATAGTGGTTCATTCCTTGGGATGAATACATATTAGAAGTTTAATTTGAACCAATAACTACTTATTGATCGAATGGCCATTGAATATATAACAGATTCAGAGCAGAGATACTGTAGAAAATTCAAAAATATGTGAAGCAGATATTGGTAACCTTTACAGGAAGGGAAGGAAGGTAAAGCCATAGGTAAAGTGGGTTTTGGAAGCTTTGTAGAAGGTAGAGAACCAGGAAGTTATTTTGCTTTTTATGCACACCAAGGTCCTGTGCTTTCCTGTTCTGTGTACATGGTATACTCGGCATTTATTTTTTTTTTTATTTAAAGATAGTGGACTGATGCATCTTGGACCCACTTCAGCCACAGCCCGGGAATACAGATGATAACCCAAAGAGAGAAGAGTAAGTGCTTGCTTTGCAACATTAAGGACTTCCATACACATATAACACTTGAAGAGATAGAAAGATGATGACAAAGAAAAGGAGGAAGAGTGGAATGTGACACAGAGAACTGTACGACACTGGTATACTTAATCATAATCAACACCAAAGTTCCAGTATTCCAGGGAAAAGTGATTTTACTTTGCCAAAAAAAAAAAAAGAAATCTGATAGTACCATCTCTGATATATAGCTATCAAATGAGGTAGATGCACTGTAAAAAGGAAACCCTTGTCTGGAAAAGCAATTGCTACAGAAAATCAGTGAGCATACTGTAATCACAGTCTTACATCTCAAAACGTACTGCTGAATCTTATTTTCTCAAGGCTATACACAAAGCTGCATAGTCCATCTCTCACTACAAACTTCAGCGCTAAAATAGTTGACTAAATCAATCTAAAATAATTAAGAACCCAATTATATTTCTGTTTGATTTTTGTGTTGAAATACTGTATCTCTGTACATCTCTGTATATATTGTCTAAACACATGTATGCCATTTATTGTTTGGAGCTCTTATCCCCAGGCCTCTGCTGAAAAGATGACACAAATTGTGACAAGTTGGAATACCTCAGTAAATAAATGTTAATAAATAAATAGATAAATAAAATATTTTGGGTTAAATATATTTGCACTTATTTGGATTTTATTGACTGGCTTAGGCCCTCTAGGCCAATGGCCTCCTTTCAGATGAGACCGGAGATGGCATTTATATTGACTAGGGGAAATTTGGCCAAGGAAGTGGGTAAGTTCCCCTTCTCTTTTTGATTAGTGCTGTGGGTTCTTTTACATCCACCTGAGCTCAGTCAGATGGATTATTGAGAGATGCATATTAATGTTCACAGGATCTACTAGTACAGCCTGCAATTCTATCATTGAAGTCCACAGATCCTTGAACTTGCTTTTAGGTGGAAGAAGAGGGTACTAAAATTGGGATACGTTTCAAGCATGTGAAGAAAAGGCACCTGCTTATATCAGAAGAAAACAAACAAAGCATGAGGAAAAATACAGGCTAAGTAGTGTTTCAGGTTGCTTGTCCAGTCTCTGAAAACACCACTAGTACACTATTTTCCTGAGTTTGAATTCCTCATTTCTGTTTTACATGACATTTATGGACACGTATTTCACTGCAACTCTGATTCTTCTTGGCTACATTTGCAAATTGGTCAATAGTTTTGCAGGATCCATTCTTTAACCAGCCACAAAAAAAAAAAAAAAAAAAAAAGAAAACAAAACATGACTGGATAAGGAACAGACAAAGGAGTTGGAAAGTGAAGTCCTTATATTCTTTTAAAAGACATGTCTTTATGTTACAATGTGATATTTGGGATGCATTCAGTATCAGTGTCATTGTTTCAGCAGGTTGCATACTTACCTGTGATGGCTGGAAAATCAGAAGGCTGTGGGTTCTTTTCCCACATCAAGCATTTGGATTTATGCTTCACTATGTATACTGGAATACAGCATGGAGGTCCACGCTGAGGTGTGATTATTCACATAAGTTGTTAAAACTAGATCCACCTGACTTATATGGTTGTAGCTTAAACAGCTGTTCAAGATCTCATTGGACTTGTTGAAAATAGTACCGGACTTTCCCTTGTGTCATGCAAAACTCCTCATCTGTATAAATCTGTATAAACAGAACCTCAGGTTTCTGTTGAAAACAGGCCACAAGCTTAGTGGTATAGTACTGTACAGATTAACAAAATTAAACAAAGTAAAATACAATATAATTTAAGTAGTTAGGAGATATGAATATGTCACATGAAAACAGCAACAAACAGGAACAGAATGGAATAATAAAATCTGCCACACCCTAGTAGGAATTACTGGTTACTAATGTGTATGAAGAAAATGCAGGTCACATGTTCACAAAATGTGAGGCAGTCAAGTGTAGGATGGGAACAGAGAAAAACTACAAGAACTAGCAGAACCTGTTTTCTGTGTGTAAAAGTCAGGAATGTGCCTCTTCTGAAAAGGCTGACGTGTAGGAATTTGGACTCAGTTCAAGTACTTGCATATGACAACACAGATAACAAGAGAATGCTTGTAAAGTCTCAGGTCAGGCTGCACTGGTAGCTCCTGTGAACATTAACACTGTACATGGTAGCCATTATCCAGACAGAGAAATCCCTAACGAACATAAACATTACAGGATGCACATTGGAAAATCTACACTGGATCAGTGCATCTAACCAGTTAAATAAAATAAATAAAAAGTGTAGTAAGGACTAAGGTGTTCATTCAGTTTATTTGATGACATCTCACAAAAGTGAATAGGAACTTCCTAAGGCAAAGGGACATTAATATTCTACACTGCAAACCCTTACATAGTCACAGACTGAAATTATATCCAGGCATGACTTGTTCTTCCCAGGCACATGCATTGGACACGTACACCAGAAATATGAAGCATTTAGGTCTTTGGAGCACACCACCTACAAATCCAGTAAATGACACATTGTGAATATAGGCAGTGCGGGTTAATACTGCAGAAAACTAACAGGTTACTTGGATTATTCGCTGTTATTGTCATGGATGTGCCTTTCAGCTGTGTTAGTGACCTATTTGTTAACTTCATGAAATCTGCTTTAAGAGTGGTATATCTATTGTACTAAACAGCAAAAAAGAGTGAGAGAGGAAGGGCATTCCTCTAACAGAAAGTTTATGATCCCAAATAGTGAGTGCTGGGTAAAATCTGCTGTGAGGCAGAGTGAAACTGAGGTGGGGGTAGCTAACAGAGAATGAGGGGATGTAGTTTGCATCCCAAGAAGCACTACAGAAACTCACAGCAATGCGACCAAACAGGAAGAGCTGGAATGCATATGTGCAATAGAAACCACCTGGGGAAAGAGCTGGACACATTAACAAAGAATGCTATGTATGCTACAGTGTTGAAGGAATGCAGTGATTCAGCAAAGTTCCTAACATAAATATTCAGCTGATTTCTGGCTAAAGACTGTTCATCTCAGAGCACAATGAAATCCTGTATGTTTTTCAATGGTTGAGGATTATGGCAAAAGCTGCTAGGTTAACAGAAAGGGTTAGCTTCATGAGGCTGCAATGGTTCTCCCAAATGTATTACCCCATCTGGCAGTTAGTTACAAACAGCAAAAACGTTTGTGGAGTGGACAGGGGAATAACCTGGGGGGAGAAGTGGGTCATTTGTTGGAGAAATTTATTTCACATTTGTCAACCAGTTAAGTGAACTGGTCCAGGGACACTTTTCAGCCACAACTTGGCCCATAAAGCAAAGGTAGCTATTTAATAGCAAGAAATAAGACAAATAACAAATCAATCAACAATAAACAGTTTAAATCAAAACAGTTAATTATACCAATAAGGACATTTTACAAGAAACCATTGAATGATTTTTTTTAACACAGCAAGCTTTTATAAATTTATAAAATCTGCACTCAGAAAACACTGCATAGGGTAACAGCAGGATGACTGATAGAGAAAGCGTAGCAGTACACATTAAACATGCCAATAAATAATAGTTGGAGATCTGGGAAAAAAGAGCATATCAATACAAATTAGTTATTTACATACATACAAGTGATCACATTTGCAGCAAGGAATGGGAGTTAAATAGCAAATCGGCTGGGTAAGTGGTAAAATATGGATGCTTTGTCCTAGCAATAAGAAAAGACTACGCTAAATTTGTCAGAGTCCATTGCATATGGCTACCAGTGTAATGGCAGCAAGACAGTATTAAGTATTAACTGGTATCACTAAAGCAATTACCTTTATTCTCAATGATTAGGTAGAATTTCAACATTTTTTTAAAAATACTCAATTCTGCATGTCCTCCCTGTGGTCAAGTGAGTTTTAAAGATATGCAGGTAAGTGAGTGTTTGTCTGTGTGCCTTCTGTGAAGGTTGGGCATCGGGCTGGCAACTTGACACCGTAAAACTCCACTGCCAATCAAGCTGTGGATCGGTGATCTGCTGTGGCGGCCCCCTAACCGGGCAAAGCTGAAAGACATTGCTTAAAAATACTCAGTTCAACAGCATGCAGGGGCAATTTTTACAAAAAATTTTCAGTACAAGAAAATTTAAAAAGCTAGTCTTGCTAAATGGGGGTTAAATGTGATTCATATGGCATGGAATATTCCCTAGTATGGAACAGACAAGTGGATAGCAGTAGCCATTAATCAGAAATTTAAAGTGAGACAATTTAGCAAAAGTGTGGCTCTTGCTGGTATAGATAGCTATTTTGGTGTACTTAATGTAGCACAATTGTGTCCTACAGGGTAAGTAAGAAAAATTAAGTGAACAATCTTGTTTTTGGACTTTGCAATAGTGCTGTGTTTGTGAGAGACTGTAACAAAAAATAATATATGTCCCTTTGCTGGACCTGAACTTTAACCTCCTAAGTAATTAGGACTAGAACATTTGAATTAGAATTATAAACAGAAAGACCATTAGAAGAAGAAAGTCAGTGCTGTGCTGTTCACTATGTCTCCCTCCAAGCCCCTGCCCCCCACCCACCAAAACCCTATTCCTTCTAATGCTGATGATACCTTTCACACTACATTGCCAAATGTGGGGCAGATCACTGTGTAACAGGTGAAGACTCCTTGGCTGTAGAATAGCTATTCAACATCAGTCTATAGTCAAACAACATGAGCACTTATCCATAGCCTGAAAAGCACAAAGTTATTTGAAGTTACACTGTGTATTAACATAGTTACATCTGCATGTATATAATGGTGGCTCAGTGGTGAAGTATTTATCATTGTTGCCTCATGGCATTTTGTTCTCTAGTTCTATTCCCAACTAGGTTGCTTCCTGTACATAGTCTGTATGTCTTGCTTGTAGCCACATGATTTTCTCTCTCACATCCCAAAGACGTCAAGTAAGTGAATTAGAAACCATGTAAACTACGTGTGTGTGTGTGTGTGTGTGTGTGTGTGTGTGTGTGTGTGTGTGTGTGTGTGTGTGTGTGTGTGTGTGTGTTTTAAATTTGGGTGGTACAGTGGTTCATAGGTTAGTACTGTTGCTTCTTAGCATTTAGTTCTTCAGTTAATTTCTTATTGTGAAAAATTTCTCTTTGTCTGTGTGGGTGCTTCAGTTTCCAACTAACTCCCAAAGCCATAACACAGATGAACTGGCACACCTTCAAATTGCCTGTGTGTGTGTGTGTGTGTGTGTGTGTGTGTGTGTGTGTGTGTGTGTGTGTGTGTGTGTGTATATCTGTGTATCTGCGTGTGTGTGTTTGTGCATCTGTATATGTGAGATGTGAGAGAGTGTATGGACACTCACATATGCATCCTTGCTGTTCTGACATTATATTCATTCACATGATTCATATGAGTTTCAAAGCAATTTAGTCTCATGACTGTTAACACCCTGACAATACCCACCCTCAGGCTGTATCACATTTTCAGTGTCCATTTAATCTCAGGGTGAGTTTGAGGGATCTCGTCCTGTCATCCATGTTCTGTATAAAGTATCACACTGCTTAACCTGCATGGGCAGCTCATTCCAGAGATGGAGTGGGAGCTGCATAATGCATCTATCTCTCTATGACCATTCTAGTTGGCTAATGATGAAGGTTTAGGGCCCTGATTCTGGTTTTTGACAAGCTATTAGACTTTTGGAACCAAAGGAGATCAAAGACTGACAGGTCTCTAATGGTGTGGTAGGAGAGGCACAGATCTACCCTCAAGGACTCTAAAAACAAAATCTGGCAGTTAACATACAGGACTAAAGCTCTGGCCTGTTAATGAGCTGCCCTCTGTACCAAGGGTACAGGGTTTGAATCTTTCCACCTTCATTTGCCTACTGTGTGACACTGAGCAAGTCACTTAAGTAGACAATCATTTGGGACAATTGAGAAATTGGGCTAGGCTCTTTAATGGTCTCCTGGACCGCATCCTCAGTAATTATCCTTAAACCTATGAAACTACAATATGCTGAAACAAAGGACATATCTTCTAGCTCTCTTGGTAGCGCCGGGTATTTAAGTCTAAATTCTATTAAGTTAGGAGCCTCTTGGATTTCTCCAGTTGTTAGATATATCAAATGAGGTATATCTCAAGGGGGGCATTGTACTCTATAAATCTAATCTGTGCTGAATGTAAGGGGATAATAACATATATAGATCTGGATGATATACCATCAGCTATTAGCTGAGCTGTGTAGAAGGATTTTCTGACAACAATGGCCACATGATGATCAAAAGAGAGGGAACTCAACCGAGGTACCCAGGTCCCTGACTACATTTTTGTTTAGTAGTTGAGTATTGTCTGTACTATATGTTGAGGGTACGAGTTGTTTGCCAAATGAAATGATACTATACTTTTGCAAAGGTAAATTGTGCTCATTTTTAATACAAAGAGTAAGTTCTTTCTGAAGGATACATTATCAGAGGGGGTATAACACTAACACCCTGTTTGCAGCCACCTGCAAACTTAGTTCACCAATAATCCTGGTTCTCAGTTTGGGGACTGGAGAAATAAATGCTGAAAAGGAGGGGTCCTAGTGCAGAGACCGGTGGGGGGGCTTTGCTAGTTACCGTAATATTTTCATATGAGGCACCTGACAGACAAACTATGCAGGTTCAATTTTTCAGCCAGTTTGTTATCCATCTTACAAAAAAACAGCCCATGTTTAAAGCATTTAGCTTACTATAATGTCCGCATGGAATACAGTGTCAAACATTTTGGCTCTGTCAAGATACACTTTGTGACTAGCATGACCACTGCCAAAAGCTTGTTTAGACACTAAATTTAACAGGCAGGATCTCTATTTGACAATGCCAATCTATTAAGCATCTAGCCTTATCAGATTTTTGATATCATAGCTGATAAGATCAGTTGTGATCTGCTCCATAGGTCTGCAGATCAGGCTTGTGAGATTGATGGAGCTGTAATTACTGGGGTCCATGGTACAACCACCCTTGGGGAGGGGAATCACCACTACAATGCGGCATAATTTGGGAACAAATCCTGTGTTTTAGCTTAAGTTAAACAATCTGAAGGTAGGTTCGAGTGCAAGTTTGGTTAAGTTATTAAATATTTTGTGTTTGATATCAGGTCTCATGGAGGAAGTATTTTTGGTCTTTGATAGCACCTTCAGACCATGTTCCTTGATGATAATAGGAGGTGCAAGGGATCCTGGGATATGTGGAATTTGGATAGATGTTTCATGGATAAAATTTTGCACTACACTTATATGCAAGTATATTGTCAATATCTTTTGGGCAAGGGTGATTTGTCCTGTTTATGGTAAGTTTTTCATTGCTGGATATCGCTCCCTAGTTTCCTAAAGTAGCTAAAGAAGGACTTAGAGTTATCCTTAACTTCACAAGCTAATTGAGTTCATGGGTTGCTTTACTAGTCCTAAAAGTATACTTCAGTTCCCTGGTAATGTTTTTTATAATATTCTTGTTAGGAAGAGTTTGGGAATTGGTATAGAATTTAAGGAGTTTTAATCTCAAGTTGTATTTTTTATGACCCATAGCAATTCTCTCCCCTATTTCAAAAATTCTTGAGAAATGCATCCACCTGCAGCTCATGCCTTTCCTTACAAATAACCAACTCCTCACCCCAACACAACATGGGTTCCATCCTGGCCATAGCACAATAACTGATCTTCTCTCTTTTTTAGACATCGCAAACCACACCTGTGACTCTGGGGAACTTGTATCCACAGTCCTCCTTGACCTCTTCAAGGCCTTTGATACAGTCTCCCATACCCACCTTCTTAACCACCTTTCTAATCTTAATCTGTCACAAAACACAATTACCTGGTTCAGCAGCTACCTCTCTGATAGATCTCAGGCTGTGAAATGGAAGAGTGGCACCTCAGCCATCCTTCCTACCCCAACCAGAGTACCCCAGGGATCCATACTCAGCTCAATGCTCTTTAATATCTTCATTAATGATTTCCATGCAGCCATTCCTAACACTAAGATAGTACAATACACAGACGACTCAACTTTAGTTTGCTCTGCTTCTAACCTCCCTGAGCTCCAAACAAAAACTCAAACTGCCTTCTCAACTACTGAGAACTGGATGCTTCAAAATCATCTCTCTCTGAATGCCACAAAATCAAAAATCCTACTTTTCTCTCCCTCAAAATTTCTCCCCCTCAACAAAACCTCTCTCAATATTATCAGTCACGCCAACTCCACTATAGAAGTTGTTCCTTTTGCTAAACTTCTTGGGGTTACTATTGACAAACACCTAAAATTTAATATCCATATTCAGCTAAATATTAAAAAAACCCATCAGAAACTTGGCATGCTGTACAGAAACTCCCACATCCTCTCCCCTTCAACAAGACAGACTCTCGCCACTACCTACTTGTTACCTTCACTGATGTATGGTGCTCCCCTACTAACCAACCTATCTTCCTCCATCTCTTCTAAACTGGAAACCTGTTACAACAAAATCTCAAAGTTCGCCACCACATCCAAATACTCCACTCACCACTGTATACCTCTCCACCTGCTGCAATGGCTAGAACTTCCCAACTACTTTGACTACCTCCAACTCATCACAGCTCACAAACTTATTTTTAAACCAACTAAATGCCCAGCACTAACAAACATCTTACCATTATACAACCCACACAGAACTCTAAGATCTGCCCACCAAAATCTAATCTCTGTATACAAACCAAATTGTCCCGCTGGTCAGCTTCTCCTATCCTTTTCCTTAGCCAAAAAATGGAATTCACTCTCTCCATCTATAAGAATTTCTGAAAACTTTGAACACTTCAAAACCCAGCTCCATTCTTACCTCTCCTATAAATGGAAATGCAATTGCACTCTACCTACCTAACCTGCTTAATACATGATTACATTCATTACACATAATGTTCCTTCATCCTTACCTTTAGGGATTAACCTTGTTTACTGCCTTTTTACTAATCTTACTTTTATACCATTCACAGATGATTTAAATTTTATTTACTGCCTTCTTACTAAAGTTACTTTATACCATTCTCAGATGATTTAAACCTCTATACAACTTTAACTCTGTACTACTGTTCTCAATCTGTGAACATGTAAATATGTATTGTATTTTACTCTATGTTGCTGTTTAACTTTGCTTAGTTTTGCTATTTTATGTTTACTATTCGCTTAATTGGTACTATTCCTACTATGTATTGTACTATGTATTATGGAGCTTTTCTCCCCGGGCCCCCACTGAAAACAGGCTCCTTGAGCCCAGTGGACCTCCTCGGTCATCAAACTGGAAATAAATAAATAAAATGTTGGCAGACCACTAGGGACATTTGTTTTTGAATTTCCCATTTTAGTTTGCTTTGGTTAGGACTGCTCATTCTATACACCTGTCTAAATGTACATAGAACTCCTTTGTGAAGGTAACTGCTGTGTCAGCATTTGAACTGGAATTTTCATAGATGAATTATGAGATTTTTTCATTTAATTGTATGAGGTATCTTGTAATGAAATGCAGAGTTGTTGGTTTCAGGGGGTTTGGAGATTTTGAAGCAAATATCACAGGACTGTGGCACAGCTTAATTGGGGAAGGAGGGACCAGAGGAACAGTTCATGTAGAGGCTGTATTTTTGAGGACCATATATAGAACACTATGCCCTCTGGTGGGTTTATTAACTATCTGTTCCAGGGAATTTCTGTTAATTAAGTCCAAGAACTTCTTGGCATACCCAAGATTAGAGGGGTAGATGTTCTAGTTAACTATGGGGTAGTTAAAGTCTTCCAAAATAAAGGAGTTTTTTTGTTAAAAGGGACTTTTTCTAATACTTACGAGACTCTAGCAGGATTATTTGGGGACATGGAAAGTGTCCTGTAGCAGTTTGTAAAATGGAGGTTTGTCTTAGTTATGTTGATGTGGATTTTGAGAGAATCTGGCTAGAAGTGATTTGACCCTCGATGTCCAGGATGAGTTGTTTGGCCTACTCCCATTGCTGTGTAGGTTAGGCTGTAGTTCTCTCATGACCTGAATAGGCTTGTGCTAAATAATCCATGAAATCATAAATTTATATAAACTTGTGGCCTTGGCCGTGACTTTCCATCAGTGCAGATTCCATAATGTTATACTTACATTTTATATTTCCTCTTTATTTAAACCACCTTAGTCTTGAATTCCATGAAGTTCTTGGATGCCCATATATCTGCAGGAAGCTTACTCCACAGATTAAGAATTGTTTGTCTTTGGCTTTTTCCCGGTAAGGGCTCGCCACATTGGAACTCCGGTCCGCTAATGACTGGCAGTAGATTTTTACGAAACACAGAGGTGCCAGCTCGACACCCAACCTTCAACGAAGGCACTCCCATTTACACACGCATGTCTTTCGAATGCTACCCAACCGTGGGGAGGACATGCAGACTCCACAGAGAAGGCACTCCCAAGCCGAGACTTGAACGGGAGAACCTCTTGCTGTGAGGTAACAACGATACCTCTGTACCAACACTGCAGGCACTCCACAGATTAAGAATAATTTGTGCAATCCAGGTATCCCTCTTTCTTTTGTTGTTAGGTGTGATCATTAACCTTGTATTACACTATTTGTGAGGTTAATTATTACCATAAAATTCAAAACCTAATGTTCATCTCAGTAATGGTTTATATACCATGAACATCTTCCCCTAGTAAATTTGTAACAAAAACTATACAAGCCCAGTTCCTGTTGGCCATCTGATTATGGAAGGTGATCTGTTGCTGGTATTCAGACATGTATCTAGGTTTTATCAGAGTCACACAGGCTCATGCTCCATTCAAAGCAATAGGGCTTCAATAGTGACCACACAATAATTAAATCATTTAACAATTTGATTTAGAAAACAGAATATCTTGCATAACATAATGTCTAGAATCCTACCTTTTCTACTCCTCTATCCTGTATTAATCCTTCTTAATCTATGACATTTACCATCTCTCTGTCTCTCTCTCTTCCCGTGCTTGATGATGGTATGCTTGATCTCATTTCTGGTGAGATGAGGTATCACACTGTCTGTACTGTTTTTATCCCTCCCCACTTATCTTTTGCGCTATTTCCTTATTCTACTTGTTGGTAACATTCAGTGGGGTTAATATACAGCATTTATCTACCATTTTTCCCAGTTCCCTTTAATACTATTATCCAGTTCAGAAATGTTCCTCTTTTGCTTCTTACTTATTTGGTTTGGTTTTGATCATTGTGTTGATATATACAGCAGCTTCTATCCACCTATTCTCCTTTGTGTTCTCTGTAAAGAGTTCAGTTTACAGATGCAAGTCCCAGTTCCTCTCGTTCTTCAGCCGTGTTTCCATGTCCCTAATGAGTCTTCTTCCACAATCATTACTGCGACTTGCATTTCCATCACTGTTTTCTTTAGCTCCTTGCATTGTTTACCATTGTTTACCAATTAACTCTTCATCTTGTTTTCCTATGATCGTTTCTGTGCTCTAACTCACATACATTTTTGTCTTATTCATCTGGCTCACCATGATTTTTTTATCTTTTCCTTTTGATATTCCTCTTTTACCTTCTTTTTCCATCACACTTTAAAGGGATCACTGTTCTAATATACATTTTCTGTTTTTCATACCACAACTCTATTTTTTAAAGGTAAAGTCCAGCCTGTCTGTGAAAAATATTTCCCTTCCTCCTCCTACTATGTGTTGTACTAATCTCCACAAATTGTATCACCTTTCTTCTTTCTCCATTCCTTCAGACAGCAGCTGCAATTATGTACTTATTATTCCCCTTTTCTGCTGGTCTTTGTCACTAGTATCACTTTTATGGCTACCATTTTCCTTCATTCCTTGCATTGCCCTGCTAATGCTTTGGGCCATGTTAAGCTATTGTCTCTTGTACCAGGTTATTAGTCCCCACATAGAACACTCAGTAAGAGTGTTTCAGTTATTTTAATACTTTTTTATTACTTGACCTGTTCTGTTGATTCTAGAACCATGTCCAGTTCCACTAGACTTCACCACTTCCACTTTCTACCATCTGTGCCCCCTTGTAATGCAGTCTTATACCATGAGTAACTCTTCTGCATTGTCCTATTTTAGCCTTCTCCTTACATCATTGCTTTATCTAGGTTCTGAGGAACCCTGCTGTTGTACTGCTGATTACCCACCCCTTCTCCCTGCTAACCCTACTTAACCTTCCTTGAATTATCGACTGTTTCACCCTCCTCTAGCCTACAACTTACATCACCTTCCTTTCAATATCTGCTGTCTTCCCCTTCTTATTACGTATTGTTACCACAGTCATTGCCTCATTACCTCTCCTGCTGTTGTCAAAGTTGTTTGAATCCCTTTCACTTTATTTACTCTCCTAAAACTTTCCCTCAGCCACTCTCCTGCTCTCATAGATTCATAGGTTCATAGGTAGGTACTAGGCTATCAGCCCAAGGGCCTAAGTAAGCCTAGCCAACAAGGTTCCCTGGCTTGGGCCTAAGTAAGCCTAGCCAACAAGGTTCCCTGGCTTACGCCACCCACAAAGGTTAATTTCCTGTGCCCCTGTCGAGCAGAGCCACAGAAGTAATCCCCAGGGTGTATTTTCTATTTCCCATCCACTCATCAAGATTTTTCTTGATGAGTGCTAATGAGGAACTTTGCTTGACATGGGTAGCTTATTCCAGAGTATAGGAAGTCTCTGGGACAGGAATCTATCCCTCCAACATGTCCTGTTTATTGTGGTGACAAGGTTTAGGTCCTTAGAGTGTGAAGCATGGAGGGATTGGGATTTCTTTAGGTGTAGCATGTCCAACAGCTCTGGGTTTAACATAGCTTTATATGTTAGGCAGAGATCTCCTTGGAGTAGGCAATATGCTACAGAGTAAAGCTGGAGGTTTTTGAGACGGTCAGTGTAGGGCATCTGTTTGAGGCCAGTAATCCTCTTTGTGATGTATTTCTGTGGTCTTTCCAGCTGCTGTAGATGTCTTGAGAGGTACATTCCAAAAGGGGCGTTGTACTCTATAATGGGTCTAATGAGTGCCGAGTAGAGGGGAACAATGACCTGTTTTTTCCTGGGTGAGAACCCTTTTGTGATGAGGTGTGCCACATAGAAGGATTTCCTGACTACTGTGGTGATGTGATTATCAAAGGAGAGTCTACTGTCCACCTGGGTCCCAAGGTCTCTTATCACACATTCGGCATTAAGTAGGCTGCCATTTATGTGGTAGTTCATGGATGCAGAGTTTTTACCAAAGGGGATGACAATGCACTTTTTGGCATTGAGCTTGAGGCCATGCCTCTGACACCAGGCATCTGTCTCAGTGAGGTCTTTCTGTAGGATGTCCACATCCTTTGGGGACTCAACTATGGCTCTTAGTTTGCAGTCATCTGCGAAATTCATTAGCCAGAGGCCTTTGTGTTAGTCTGTACTTCAGAGAAGTAGATACCAAACAGGACAGGTCCCAGGACTGAACCCTGTGGTACTCCACTTGTCGCTGGTTTGAAGTCAGATTTGGAGTCTGCAACTTTTACAGTGTGGGTTCTGTCAGTGAGCCAGTTGGCAACCCATCTTGTGACGTAGGAATTTATACCTAGTTCAGTGAGTTTAGCTATAATTCCAGAATGGGGGATGGTGTCGAAAGCCTTGGCGAGGTCAAGATAGGCTATGTGAGCCACCTTACCCTCGTCTATGGCTTTGGTGACTGCCTCAATGAAGTCGATCAGGTTCAGAAGGCATGATCTGCCTTTCTCAAACCCGAACTGGATGGGGTCCTGAGTTTGGAGGTTACCAATGTCTTTGTTTATGAGTTCCATGATGATACGTTCCATGGCCTTGCAGACCAGGCTCGTCAGGCTAATAGGACGATAGTTTCCAGGATCAGTCTCTACTTTCTTCCTCCCTTTCCTCTCCATTATCATCCTGTTGTCTTCGGGTTTGCCCCATAACTGTTCTCTCTACTCTTTCTGCTTGTCCTTATCTTTCTGGCTTGCCTTCTTCCTGAATACTTTAATAAGCTTCTTGGCACTTCTCACACCTCCTTCTCAAATTTACCAGTGTTTGGCACACCAGATACCCTGCTCAACTAACATGTCCCAAATCTCCACGTCACATAACTGATCAGGTTGTTTCCATTTACCTTACATCCCTCGTTAATCCCTAAATTACTACTTTTCAATTCTTACCTCATATACCTGGGATATTAACCTATTCCTTCCCTTTCGTCTCTCCATGCTTACATAGGCTCATTGGGTCATATGATCCTATGTAAGCATAGGGAGACAAAAGAGAATGAATAGGTTAATACCCCAGGTTCCTTATCATGCCTGCACATGCACAGAAGCAGTCAGCTGTGCCTGATGTCTGTATCAGTAAAGTATAAAAACACTATTTTGCTCTGTTATATTCCTAATCATTTTCCCCATTTGTAACCTTTATTACTCTTCAGACTATGCTTTGCACTTTTTTATGTATTATTAACCACCCAGAAAACTGGAACTATGCATCTCTCTATACAAGCCTTTACAAGTCAGTAATGCCAGCACTGATGGATGCTAGGGGAATGATAAGCCGCACTATCCAGTGTTATTGATTGTGGCACTGCTAAGCACTTTTTTCAATAAGCATTGATGGCTCCTGCTATGTCTTCCTCTGTCCTGTCCCTATGTTTCTGTTCTTCCAGCTACATTTCGCGATTCTTCTTCTCCTTACTTTTCTTTTTGTCTCCTTGTGACTTACCCTTACGCTTCTCTGAACATGTTTTTTGCTCTACACCAGCCCACCTTACATATTTTAATTTTCCAATTTTCTTTTCACCAGGCTAGCTTCTCCATTCTTTTCCTTAGCACTGAAGCTCTATCCTCTTTTCTTGCTTCCAAATTGGCCATTTTGTATTCCTTCTCTCGATGCCTTGTTGGTTTGCCTTCCCTTTCCTGTCTATGCCCCTAGTTTTATATATGCTGAATATGGTATGTTATAGCTTTACATGACACTAATGCAGTAGTTAATAAGAAACAAACTCACATGTGCATCAGTATCATACAATGTCATGCAATACTGTATCCCATGATGCACGGGGACAATGTACTTCTTGCCTAGCCTGAGATTAGATGCTAATGCGAACAAGCTCTGATGTGATAACAGACCTCTTTTCTCTGATTTTCTCTGCTCCTCTGATCTCTTCCCTATACAACCCATGTAACTGTTATTTTTAATTGAAACTGTTCGTAAATAATGTAATGATGTCAAGGATGTCTGAATAATTAAACTGTTGCTTATGAATGGAGCTGCCTGTAAATGATAAAACAATGCAAATGATGTCCAGAGTGTCTATATAATAAAGCTTTTCTCCCCAGACATCTGATGAAAAAGGGCACTGCTCAATCAGACTTGCCTGGTAAACGAATGCCAATAAATAAGCATTCTGCTGTATATACATACAAAACTAGTTAAGGGCACAGCATTGCTACATATTCCAACGTACCACTGTAAAATGCCACGAGGGCACAGCACTGCTACATATTTCATTGTACCACTATAAAATGCCACGAGGACGCAGCACTACTACATATTCTGCTGTACCACTATGAAATGCCATGAGGACACAGGACTGCTACATATTCCACTGTACCACTATAAAATGCCATGAGGACACAGCACTACTACATATTCCACTGTACCACTATAAAATGCCACGAGGGCACAGCACTGCTACATATTTCACTACGCAACTACAAAATGCAAGAAATGTATAGTTATCCCCTTTGGCAAAAAACATGTACCCATGAATTACCACATAGGTAGCAGTACACTAAACACCGAAGGTGTGATAACAGACTTAGGGACAGTCAGGAAATCCTTCTATGTGGCACACCTCATCACTAAGGGCTTTTCATCCAGAAAAAAGGAGGTCATTGTCCTACTGTACTCATCCCTCATTAGACCCATTATAGAATACAACGCCCCATTTGGTATGTACCTCTCTAGACATCTGCAACAACTGGAAAGGCCGCAGCAATACCTCACTAAAAGAATCACAGGTCTAAAGCAGATGCCCTATGCTGACAGCCTTAAAAAACTCCAGCTATACTCTGTCGCATATCATCTACTCAGAGGCGATCTCTGCTTAACATACAAGGCCATGTCAAACTCAGAGCTGTTGGACATTTTACACTTAAAGAAATCCCAATCCCTCAGAGCCCCATGCTCCAGGGATCTAAACCTTGTCATCACAATAAGCAAAACATGCTGGAGGGATAGGTTCCTGACCCAGAGACTCCCCAGACTCTGGAATAGACTGCCCATATATGTCAAGCAGAGCGCCTCCTTTAGTACACAAGATTAATGTTATGGGTCCGAGTTCCTCAGTCTTCATTTGCAAATTGTGTGACTCAGCCAATCACTGCCTCCAGAAAAGAGGAACATATGCCTAGTGAGCTTACCCAATCAACACATGAATAAAATAAACCACAAAAGGTATCTGAAAGAGGCCAGGAAAATCAATGAAATCCAACTTTTACATCAAGGCAGCCCAGCTGAAGAACTGACTTGACCAGGAAAGAATGATTAAAAGAAAATGTTCACATTGCGATTGCCATATTGAGACATTATTCTAGGACTAGGTTACTGGAGGTGGGTATGAACAGGCAAGAAATTAAAATGACTTACTTATAAAAATATTTGTCACAGTATTTATGAAAGAACAGGACAGTAAGGAAGCATAGAATGAGAAAGTGACCAGGACAGATGGGCAGCTTTGGACTAACTAGGGAAGTGGCAGAAAATGAGATGAGGGGACTTAATCAGTACAAGGCATAGGTCTAAATAGAGGTAGCGCATACACATTGAGGTTATACAACTTTGGAACAAATGGTGCCACCTCCCTATATTTGCCTAAAAGTTCAAAAGTTAAAATGCAGATTGGAGCACAAGAAAAAAAAGTTGTGTTACTCAGGTAGAAGAACTTCTCAATCACTACTTTGTTAGGCTTCTATTTAAGGTTTCTAGTTTTAATACATCAAACTGTTAACAATGACAATTGTTCTACCTTATCTACACCAGACATTGTGTATATGGATTTACAATATATTAAATGGTAGATTTAGTGAGGGAACAACTCATCAAAGTACACACTAATGAAGGATTACTTGGAGCCACAACTCCAGAAACTGTATCCACGTTACTTTAATAGATTTCTTGCAATGTCGTCAGTTTGTGTCTAAAGCGGAAGAAATATATGTCAGCTTAAACAAACGTAGTTATGAATTACCTGGCTACACAGAGTTTTTAATTAGGTGAGCATTAGGCCTGTTTGGTGATAATTAAGTACATTTTTCGCCCAACTTGTTAATAAGATATTGAAATTCATTTCTTGGCAGTTAACTGATCAGATCTTATTTTAATATTCAGTATATTCATTTCAGCCTGTTTGAGACACATTCAGGATACCAAAAGAACTGATATAGTTTCAAGCTTATGGATATGTTACTGATGTTTCTGAATGCAGATTCACAATAATATAATTTCACAAATAAAGTTTGCCAGTCTTACCTAATCTACTTGTAGAACTGGTCATCAGCAAGGCTGAAAAAGGAACTAGGTAAATGTCATGCAACTGAACTTCAGCAAAGCCTTCCACATCATGTTTTGCAAGTGTTTAGTGAAAAGGCTAAAAGGCATGGGGTGCAAGCCACCCTGGTAAGGTGACTGGGAAACTAGCCATCTGTTTCAGACTAGAGAGTGGCAGTGAGATGATGTCAGGAACTCAGGAGTTGGCAGTTGTGGTGGCACCACTGATCTCTGTAAAGGTGCCATCATTGTTATAATTACACATATTGCAGAACTGGATTGCCAACTTACTCTTGCCTGCATAAGGAAAAGAATATTAAAAAACAATAGATGTATTTTCACCACTGACTCCTATAAACCTGAAGCTCCACTGCAGATAAACTCTCCTCTGAGTCCTGCTCTAGACTGCTCTGGATTGCCAACTTACTCTTGCCTGCATAAGAAAAAGAATATTAAAAAACAATAGATGTATTTTCACCACTGACTCCTATAAACCTGAAGCTCCACTGCAGATAAACTCTCCTCTGAGTCCTGCTCTAGACTGCTCTCTTTGTGAGCCACACTATCAAATTCCTGCCAGTCTGCCTTGATTTGCTCAGTTTAATAACTGACGTTACAGGGATCAGTTACAGGACTGTTATGGCAATACCCAGTTAGATGCAACTACTATTAAAGAAACCAACACTTAGACATTTATTGTACTCTTTTAGGCTGATCAAACTGCCACCTCATAAGTCAGCAAGGGTTTCAGGGTAAAGTCACACTGCCATGACCTTGGATTAACCTTCTAAGGAAAGGAACACGGTTTCAGCCAAATGTCCCCACGTGAAGAATTCTAAGAGGAATTCATGTTCAAACCTCTGGTCTGATAATTAAAAGGTATACTGACCCCAAACAGTCCATTGCTACAGGGGCATATACAACTACCAGAAACCAGCAATACTTTTGTATAGTGTTACCTTAATAAAAGAAAATGCATTTACACACCTTTGATGCTAATTAAAGACAATTGACTCAGAAAATTATGAAAGTGCAGTGCATATAAAGTATACATGATTTTGAGGCGAAAGTCACAACTGAAATAAATTATTTTGTGCAATAACTTCTAGACAGAATAATCTGTATCTAGTTTTCATTGCAGAAGATCATTCTGATAGTATTTGATTTAAACTACAATAATATATATACACACATACACATAGCAGGAGGATACACAAAAATGCAAAGTGCATAGCTTTGACAAAGTCCAATTACTGTACAGATAGTTCTTTGGATAGGATACTGGTCCTCCTGTAAGACAGTCTTCTCCAAGTCAAAGTTAACCTTTAGTCCAGCCTTTAAAAGTTTTATGTGCATTTGCTCCTTAAAGCCATACAGGAAATGGCAGATAGTATCAACAATGCACATCACAATATACCTTTAGGCAAGTGCTGTTAGTAAACAACTGTTCCATGACACAGTAATTGTAGGAAATTACTGTGGCTTACATTTTCATAGGAAATGGCTTAATATTTTGCCTCTTGTGACACCTTCTGGTATTTGAGGTGTTAGATCATCTGGTCTTAAAACAAAATAAAGTGATTTGTTTTATCTTTAAGGCTTGTTACCATTGAACAGAAATGTTCAGTTATTTTATGCTGTAATGTTAACCCCTTCTCTTCTGTAGTTCATAAGACTGCAAATAAGCTTTCCCCCACAAGTTGGGCACTAATTATTTAAGAAACATGTTATAAAATACATAAAGAGATATGATCCCCACATCTGAAATCTCATTGTTCAATAAGCACTCATTATAAGTTGGACTTACAACATTAGAAACTTGATAACGGGCCAGTAATATCACTTGATAGTGCAATCCTAGCAATGAAGAGAATTCGGGCAGATGCAACAGCAGGCCCATATGGGTTTCAAGACTTTTTTTCTAGAAAAGACTGGTGCCAAATTGGTCCCAAGTTTGGTATGCTTGCTCCAGCAAAGCTAAGATTGTTGATTATGAGCCTGAGGTGCGGAGGAAAGCAATTGTGGTCCAAGTTTCCAAAATGTAGTAATGCATCTATAGTTGGGAATTACAGGCCCATAAGCTGAACAAGTATAATTGGAAAATGTTATGAAAGAATCATTCTGAGCAAAATTCCTGAAACAGGATAGGGCTAGATATTAAACAGCAAGGGCTCTCCTCTGGGTCAAGTTTAACTTCTATTCCAATCTGGCTGAAGCTCTGGAGAAAGGTCTAACAGTGGATATTATTTGATTTGATCTAGCCAAAGTCTTTAATTGTGTCCCACACAAAATGCTAGTAGCAATAAAGGAGAATTAGAACATAAATGGGCACTTAATTAACTTGATTACAAACTGGTTGAATGACAAGGAGTGTAAGGCACGAGTAACAGATATCTATTCAGTTTGCAAAATTATAAATGGGGGGGTACATCAGGAATCCACATTGTGGCCCCTTTTATTTAATATCCTTAGATAACACTACCATGTCACAGTGGAATATGGATAAGGAGGTTTACAGACTGACTGAAAGATCGGGACAACTGTAACCACCTAGATGAGCAAAACAGAATGTAGCGCTACTTACATTACTTTTTTGAATGGTCCAAATGTAATACATGATTATTTAATACAACTAAACATAATGTAGAGCATTTTGGCAATAAAAAACAAAAATTATCCTTATACTTTGGATGACCATTTATTGCCATCGCAGTAAGAAATATAGGGGTAGTTACTGACTGCATCCTCAGATGTGATACCATTGTTACAACCATGGTTAGAAGGTGTTATAGTATTAGCAGAAGAATGGAGTATGATTAGATCAGTCGTTGAGTACTGTGACTCAGTTTGCTCAGTTTGTCTTTTAAAATCAAGCAAAACCAAGGAAACTGAAGCGAATCCAGAAAATGCTTATGAGAAATATTGCAGGAGTGCAAACACTTCATTTAATGGCTGGATTAAAAACATTAGGGTTGCATTTTTACGGTTTGAATTTTACTTGGTCTGGGGCTTTAGTCTTGCAGTATCGTTCACAATATGGAAAGAATTGTGAATTGCTGCAGGATCTGAAACATATATATATACACACACTTATACTGTTTTTTTTACTATTTGCTGATTGGATTCTTCGCTAGCTCATCTCCTATATCTGTGCTGAGCTGAGCAGTGGTGGTTTGCAGTGCCCTATATAGACACAGGCACCAAGAATTGTAATTTTCCATATGAAATTTCTTCTACTATTTTCTCAAGTATTTAGCTGACTGTAGAACAGCTAGTTCATCCACTGAGAAACATTATCCCAAGAGTGTTATTTTAGATCAGTCCTAAACCTCTCCACCCAGCCCAACAACTCCCAATTTAGTTAGTCACAAAACCCTCTTGTACTGCCTCCTGCAGATCATTAAAGAGAGGATCTGCAGCCATGGATGTGCACTTTCTACTGTCTCTGTAGCTAGTCTGGTGGAAATGGGCTTTCTGGGATAATGTATTAACTGCCTTACCTTTACAAGAGATGTAATTACACTATGTCTTTGGAGCAAAGTACTCACATATACACACTATCTCCAAACAGGTTGTCAGTAACACACACACTGCTGTGGATAAAACACATAAACTCACATATGCTGAAGCTCTTAAATGCAATCAACCTAACCTGAGAGGCTTCCCAGATACTGTCCCCAGCAACCTTCCAAACACTCTAGAAAGACAACGTTTCCAGGACACATACAGCCGCATCTCACAATTTCTCAGTCTCTAAGCCCTTAGTGCAAACTGCCACACAACCCAGTATATTGGTCATTGGAGACTCTGTTGTGAGACACAGCAATTCCCACTCACCAAGCGTATGAAGGAGAGAGTCATGATCAGTTGCCTATTAGGGGCAAGAATCCCACAGATCACCCACACAGTCAGGACATTGAACCACAAGTACCAGTATGACTCTGTCATACTCCATGTGGGAGTTAATGACACAAGACATGCATACTTGGACAATATGAAGAGAGACATGATAGAGCTTTCAGATTATGTGTCCCAGGCAGGTGTGAGCCTAACAATGAGCAGAATTCTACTTTCTTTAAGTACAACACCACAATGTAGAAAGAAGATGATTGATATTAACAACTGGCTTAGTTACTGGTGTCATTGTAAAGGGGTCCAATGTTTGTTGTCTTGGGAGGACTTGATTGATAGACCTTGCTGCTTGCCCATGGATGGCCTGCAACTGTCCACATTAGGCTTTTGGATATTGGCCAAAACATTATCCACAGTGCCTTTTTTAGGTAATGCCAACCTGATAAACCTTCCAAAACAGTAAATTCAACTCAAGATAAATTAAAGGTGTTACTCCTCAATGCTAGGAGTCTCAACAAGAAGCTCCACTCCCTGGAACCGAACCTCACTTTTGAGAGTGTTGACATCTGTGCAGTTACTGAGACATGGTTTAAAGCTGTGGAAGGCACCCTGGCAGTGCAAGGTTGTAATGCCTTCCACACATTTATACCAGCTACCCACAAGAAGAGACAAGAGGTGGAGGTGTATCAATCTACATGAAAAGTAAGCACACATCAAGATTGGTCACACAGTATGACACACTTGAGCTACTCCATGTCCATCTAACCTTAGGTAAAGTCACATACCATATTCTTGCTAGCTATAGACATCCAGCTATGATACAGGATAATGATACCATGTACTTTAGTTTACTGGAGTCACTCAGAATTCAGCTCAATACTATATTCATATGTAATTTCAACAATCCCACCATAAACTGGGATATTTATATGACCACTAGCATGCAGGCTCAAAGATTCCTGGATGTTGTTGATACACACACCCTGAAACAACTAGTATGTACACGTACTATGGATGCTAATATCCCGGACCTGCCACTCACAAATATGAGCGAATGTTGCACCCCCCTCCCAGTGTAATATCCTCATTGGTCAGATCAGATCACAAAGCAGTCTCCCTTGAAATAAATATAAAGCCCAAAATCCCAGCAAACCCCAGAACATTTAAGAACTTTCCCTAGGCTAACTACCTCCTATTAAGCTATGGCATAGCTAAATTCCAAGCACACAGAAAACAAGCAAACCTCTAGGTCAAAAGATAGTTCATCAACAAATACAGTACAAACAAATAAAAATGAAGTGAACCAACCATCCACAGCCAATAAAAACAGACTTCATTAAAACAAAATGGTAAGTGCTTTCATGCAATAAATGCACTTTATCAGACCAAGACAAAAATCACAGTAGAACACAAGTCAGACAAATAGTAAAAAGCTAAAACTAATGTCTTTCAGCTTTTCCCGGTTAGGGGTCACCACAGCGGAACTCCGGTCTGCTAAATGATTGGCAGTGGATTTTTACGGTGCCGAGGTGCCAGCCCAATGCCCAACCTTCAAAGAAGGCACACCCATTCATGCACGCACCTACCTGCATGTCTTTTTTAAACATCATTCGACAGCAAGGAGGACATGTAGACTTCACACAGAAGGCGCTCCAGCCGAGAATCGAACCGGAGAACCTCTTGCTGTGAGACGGCAATGCTAACCACTGTACCACTGTGGCCATAAATAGTAAAAAGCAATTAACTTAATTAGCTAACTTATGTGCCTTAAGTGCAGGTTTTAAAGGTATACTAACATTTAAACCAGGATCCTATGTGCTTGTAGTGTGATAATCCAATTCATCTCTGCCTTCTGTACTTTATTAACTATGTCCCCTCCCCGTAAGCTACTAGTGAATGTCTGTAAGACTAAGAAAGAGAAGCTGTGTGTAGTAAAAATATCAATATGTCCAGTTAAAGCATTGCTCAAATATCCATGTTGTATATCCCTAACATGCTCTAAAATTCGCTCATTAAGGGAGTGGTTGGTTTTCCCAATTTAGAAACAGGCACAGTTACAGATTGCCAAATAAACCACATTTTTTGAGGTGCAATCTGCATAGAATTTGGGAATAAACCCATTACTAGTTACAGGCTGTACAAAGACCTTACTAATGGATATAAATCTACAAGCTTTACAAGAGTGGCACACATAAGTACCAACTATCAAACATCAAATTTCTATTGTTTCTTAGAGCTCCTAAGGTATAGCAGAACTGTCTTTTTAAAGGACAATTCTTAAAACTGAAACTTAGTGTGTCTTCCACAGTATTCGTGGTAGTTTCATCAGTTAACAAAACTGGCCAGTCCTTCTTAACTGTACCACAAATTCTACCGTATATCATTCATGTAAGTAAGCAAAACCCTAGTTCCTTTGTCAGAAACAGACTTTCTACATGTAATTCTACTCCCATCAGAGAAGTAGGATTTAGCTGTATTATTCCTTGCATTATAGGCAACTCCCACATTAGAACTAACCTCAAATTCAGAGTACCCTCTTTCTTTAAAATTATCAGACAGTGAAGTTACTGCTTGATCAAAGGTGACATCATTGGTGCTCAACCTGGACATTCTATAAGATTGTGCCCTAACCACATTAAGAAAAATGTGTCCAGGGTGCATGATAGTCCTATGTAAAAGACTATTCCTCCAAGTTGCCTTCCTATATAGTCTAGTTTTAAACTGTCCATTACTTAAGATCAAACTTGACATCCAAATAATCAATAGATTCTTTAGTTGAACAAGTAGTAAATCTTAAGACATTACTAGTGTTATTTAGATATGTCACAAAATCATCCAAAAGCTGCAGAGAACCATCCCATAATAAAAAAGACATCATCAACAAATCTTCTGTAATATCTAATATGTGTAGAAAATCTATGAAAATTCATGACAGACTCCTCTTCCCAATGAGCCATAACTAGGTTGGCGTAGCTATTGGCACAAGCTGTACCCATACAACAAAATAAAGAAAATCTTGTCTAAAAACAGAAAGGGTTATGCCCAACAGTAAGAAAAGGAACTCAGGGGACTAATCAAGTCCACCAAAGCCAACTTCAATGCAAAAATGCTCTCTCTGGCTAAGGATAACCATAAAGCATTTTCAGTTATGTAAGCAACACCCAATTGTGTGTTGAACTAATAGTAACTGGAACTACTGAACCAGTGGAGCAAAGTTGCTGACTGATACATTTAGCTCCAGTTTCATCCACCTTTTACCCCTTGTTACCGGCCAGGAAATACCCTCTACCATTTCTCCCCTGACTATCATTAAAGAACAGTCCTGATAATATTACAGAAGACCCCTTCATTAGCTTGAAACATGACCTGTCATGCCTAATAGAATCTTTATTCATTCACAGCCTCCACACAGGCTTTGTCCCTAGGGAATGGGGGACTGCAATGGTCATCCCTCTGCACAAAGGGGAACTATCAACAGAACAGGGAACTACATGCCCATAAGTTTGACCAATCTTATATGCAAGGCCACTGAAATAATTATTATGGACCTGATAAACAAAGATGTAGGAAATCTTCAAACACTGGACCCATAAAATTTCAATTTCATCAAGGGCAGGTTACAAGTTCTAAACCTGGTAGAAGTCTTTGAAAAGGCCACTAAAACATGGACAAGGGCAAAATAGTATATACTGCCAACCTAGAAGTGGCAAAGGCATTTGACACAATATCTCACTCTGGTATCAGATAAATTTAGGCATGAATCCCTATGTCACCTGATGGGTAGCCCATTGACTCATAAATAGGACACATGAGGTTAAGGTAGGGGAATCCAGCTCCAGCAAGAGGCCTGTTACTAGTGGTATTCCTCATGACTTGGAACTAGGATTTCTCTGGCTCAGAATATTTTTATCTGAAGTCAAAGCAAATGTAGTGGGCCTTTGGCTGACCAGATTTGTTGACTACAAGCTGGGTGCAATCACTGAATTCCCCAAAGATGTACATATTTTCCAGGAGGGTCTGACACAGGCAAATAACTGGTGCCAGAACTATGGCCTAAAGCTCAAAAAATACGTAATTATATACTTTGGGAAAATTACCACCCCTGCAAATTACAGCATTGATAACACTCACGTAACAGCAGACAGAGTGGTAAGGAAGGGTCTTGGGAACTCAGAACATTGATCCCGATGTGTCCATGGTGGTATGAAAATCCTTCCATGTGGCACACGTTATAAATAAGGTCATAGCATCCAAATCTAAGGAGGTCATAGTCCCACTATATTCATCCCTCATTAGACCAATAATCAAGTATAATGCAACATTTAGCACATACCTGACCAGGCATTTGTAACATCTGGAGCACCCACAGAGGTCCCTCACTAAAACAATACAAGGTGAAAATAACATGTCCTGTGTAGACCACATCAAAGCCCTGTCCCTGTACTCAGTCTTTTACAGACTACTGAGAGGTGATCTATGCCTAACCTACAAGACATTCTCTGATCCAGCCCTGATGGATCTGCTACATATTCAAAAAACAGCGCTACAATAACCCAATCTAAGGATCTAAACCTGGTCAGTGACATAAACAAAACATGTTGGAGGGACAGATATGTGTCTCAGAGACTGCCCCTTCTCTGGAAGAGACTCCCCATTCATATGAAACAGAAGCCTATTTAAATGTAATCTGGACCAATGGATGGGAAATTGCAAATTCACCCCGGCTTTTAACTTGTGTCCCTTATGTAAGGGGGAGCTTGTGGATGACCTAAGGTACTAACATATACCAAATCAAATTGGGGGATGAATAGCTAGATTTAAAGATGCTTTTAGGGCTGTTAGCATCCTATGATCCACAGTTGTAGAATTCTTAGTTGTGAAATCACTGTCAGTTTGAATCTTGGTAATTTCTCACAAAGGTTAATTGTCTTGTTTTAAAGAGAATTAAGTGTACTTATTTTTAGGATACCTTCAATAGGATAACTTTATTCATCTACTAGATGTACTGAAAATACCTGTGATGTGCATTCAGGTTCACAGGTTAGTATCAGGCTAACTGCCCTTATGGGCCATTTTTAAGCCTAGCCAATTACCCCATGTCAGAATCAAAACCTGCACCTTGTGTTTCTAAGGTAAGCACCTTAACCATTACGCCAAGGGATTACAATTTTGTATATATTGCCACAGCTGTGCCATAACTAGCATTGCTGATTTACACCTGTTGATTCTCCAGTTCATTTCCTGGTTAGGATACCTTCTGTGCAAAGTCTATATGTCTTCTTTGCAGCTGAGTGGTTATTCCTAGGTGGGTCCAGTTTACTTCCACATCCTGAAGACATTCAGACAGGATAAATTGGTTATTCTATGACTTGCACAAAAGTGTTTGTGAGTGTGTGTGTGTGTGTGTGTGTGTGTGTGTGTGTGTGTGTGTGTGTGTGTGTGTGTGTGTGTGTGTGTGTGTGTGTGTGTGTTGGGGGCATCCAGTGATGGACTATTATCCTATCTGGGACTGAGTTCATACCTTATACTCATAGGTAGGAAAAGAAGACATCAGAAAATGAATTGATCATTTTTGGAATACTTTCTGTGTGGATCTTAGTCCTCAGTGCTACAAAACTCTGCTCAGTGTATCACAACTAATATAACAAAATATAACAGATAAGTTCCCATGTCAGAGAATTTAGTATCAGGGCTGGTTCTGTAGATTTTTGAGAAGTTCTGCCACAGTGAATGTTAATTTCTTACCCTCCATTCTCACCGATTGTTTTGCACTCACTAAGTTCTGTAGCTCACACTACACTTGACTTGTCTAAACTTATATTCTATGATTTATAAGTTTGCAATCATTCATTTTAAGCCCATTTTACTGTTTAACTGTTTATGGAGAATGGAGCAAGAGGATGGAGACAGATGTAGAATAGCATCTATAAAATTTATTACACACATCCTTCATAATGAAAAGTGTTGATAATACTAGCTGTTTAGCTCTTTTACCTGATGTAGTGTGGTTAATGTTACACTGACAATATTAGCATTCATTTACCTTTACTTACTAAAAAACAGGGCTTTTCAAAGTTTGCAACACACTGCTTCACAATTTGGTAGTTCATAATTCGTAGTTTTCTTGAGTGACATAGTGCAATTTAAGAATCACCTCGCCCATTTCTGAGGATGATTCTGCAGGTATACCTGCAAAGAACAGCAACCGAGGTCTGAAAGACCCACAGTCACTTGGAATTTGTTGCGGCTGGAGGCGTACCCCTGCAAGTGAGTAGGGAGAGACAATGCTAATAGCTACAGAGGCTGTACCCCTGGAGCTGGGCAAACAAAATAGTGACGGGCAGCCATTTGGATATAAATATTTTGAAGAGTTGATGGCTAGAAAGTGAATTTCTGATGTAATGCCAACAGACTTCAGGAACCAAGGGTATTACAAACCCATTGAAAGTTGTGATACATTAGATTTTGTGGTCTTAAAAGACCTACAGGCACCTGGTGGCTGTAATAGTCACATCTATGGATAGCAGAGCTTCAGTGAAGGAAACAAAAAGAGCGGCACATCACTCCATTTATGAGATACATAATGTTAAAGACAGATGATTGCCACTCTGTACGGCGTTGCTCAAAAAGGTGTGATTGGTAGATGTTATCAAAAAAGAAGTAGGGAAAAAGCATGGGATACTGAGGGAACCACGAAAACAAAAACAAGGGAAAGAGCTGAAGAAAAAAATAAATCAAGGCATAGTAGTAGTGAAAGAGGAGGAATGAGTGAACAAAGCAAAAATAAAAATGAAAAAAAAACAAGTGGAAAACAGATTCTAAGCACAATGACAGATCACTAAGAGTGGCTGTAAATACAAGAGGAGAGAGAAGAAGAAGCACATGGGAAGGAAAAGAAAAGAGTTATGTGAGGACATGAGAGTACAGGGCAGAAAGGCAGGCCAGAGGTCTGGAAAAGACAGGCGGCAAAAGGGTATGAACCCTGTAAGAAGTCAGCTGAAGAAAAGAAGCAGAAGAGCAATGAAGGAACTAGGATGAGAAAGGAGATAGTGAAAGGATAGCATGATTGGAAAGAGAAGGAGCAGTGACTGCAGAGGATGGGGTGGCAGTCGTGATTTATGGAATGATGTGAACACGAATGTGGCATGTGCTGGAAATTATTAACATAAGCAAACAGAATTTTGGGAGATAAGAAAAAATAGAGAGAAGGTATGGGTGCTTTGAGGTGAGAAGAGATCATAAGAACCACAGAAGTCTAAGTAGACAAAGGAAGTGTACAACAAAGGGTTTGGTACATTAAGTGACAGATGAAGCAGCACGGAACAAGCCACAGAACAAAAAAACAACAGAAAAACTAAGGGACAAAAGAGAAATGAAAAGGGGTGCAAATGATGGGGAAAGGAAGATTTTATGTATTTACTGCTGGGAAAGTCTAACTCTACAAATGCCTTTTTTTCAGTGGAGCCCACTGGAGAAAATCTCTGCATTATGTACATTTATACAGGCAGTTATCATGAGCTAACAATAAAAATGCACTATAGCAATAAGGTATATATACTTTAACAGGTGATCACCATGTTAAGTAAATTAAATAGAATTTACAGCATGCAAAAGTCATACATATTGATAAAACATTCAGCGGTATTTAACAGTTTATCTATAAAGTCATAATGAAATTGTAGTACACTGACAGCAGATGAGTAACATGCATGTTTTTTCCAGATAGTTACTTACTTGAGACCTGTAAAAAGGAGACAAAGAGAAAGGATTTTATGAGACTTACTTGGTTTGACTGCATAGGGAGGGGACTTAATAATGCTGCTGGTACAGGAGCTGGACTGTTATTGACAGGTATAATCAGCGTAACTAGGAGGATGTGGCAAGAGGGGCAACTGTCCTGGGTGCAAAGTTTTGTGGGGGGGGGGATTCAATCATCCAATCTGGATCTCTCTTTAATGCAATACCGGCTTTTAAAAGCTAGTATTGCATTTACAGTCAAAACTCAAACTGGAACGTGTGTTTTAAACAGTAGCAACCACTTTCTACTTTGTAGCAAGCAGTTTGCTACAGTTTAAAAGTAAAAAAGAAAATCTTTTTTTTCACTAAAACCTGAGTGCTATTGTGCTCTGTGCAGGCAAAGTATAAACTATAGTAACCGTTTGCTACAGTTGAAGAGAATTTATTTATTTATGTATTTAACTAAAACATGAGCACCATAGCACTCTGTATGGGGAGGGTATAAACTGTAGCAGCTGTTTGAAGGTTTCTACAGTGTAAAACAAGAAATCATTTTTAAAAAAAATGTAGAAGGAGAGTCTGGAGCAGGACACAGAAACTGGACCTGAACAGCTGGAGCAGGAGGGAGGGAAGAGGAATGTCTGCTTTTTTTCACTCTTCGATGGAAGGGCTGGTTGGGGGGGGTGTATTGTAATAGCCGATTGCTAGGCCTGGCTTATTTTTTTTATTTTATTTATTTATTTAACATTTGTTGACTGGGAAAGTCCGACTAGGTTCCACAGATCCTGTTTTCAGCAGAGGCCTGGGGAGAAATGCTCCAGAAGCATGTCTTTAGAATGTGGGAGGAAACCCACGCGAACACAGGGAGAATATTCAAACTCCACACAGAAGGCACCCCAGCTGAGAATCGAACCGGAGAACCTCTTGCTGTGAGGCGACAGTGTTAACTGCTGCACCACTGCGCCACCCGCCAGCCTATTTTATTACAGTAATGTGTTTTGTTTTGTTTTTTTGCTCTTGATGGGGTGGAGAAATCATTCTTGGTAAAGGTACAGGGCTCTGGTTGAGACAACTATGGTTCTGGGTATAATTTCACTGGAATTTTAAAATATAGATGAGATAAGATTAGTTTTATTTGATTTAGGAATAGTTTAGATTACTTTAGATAGTTTTCAATTTTTGCAAAGGTATGCTGCAGGTCATCTCAGAGCTGTTTAACTGAAGAGGCTGCATATACTAGTAAAGAGTCATCTCAATACTGAATTAGATTTGCTGGTTGTAAGGCTGCATGTATTTTATTTATAAATATATTTAAGAGTAAAGGTCTTAATATTAAACCTCATGGCACATCTAATCTTGTTTTACTGAGCAGTTGACAGCTCATCTGCCCAGCATGCACACTATTCTTGGTGGCTGAGGTACTGTTTGTGTGGCCCATTTCCTTCAGTCAGATCTCTCAACTGCCCCTACTTTGGATGAGTGTTTCTGTTTGGGGGCTTAATTTAACCCTAGTTTTGGAGGTATGTCCCTATTTTCAGGCTTGAATTACCCTTTCACACAATCTTCTGATTCCCCATAATTGTCTGATTTTTGAAGCTGTCTACTACATGAGTGTTATGTTAGCCTTGTATTTTTGCACATTTTTAATTCTAGGTTTGAATATTAGTGATTTGGTGCTACAATGGTTGTTAATTAATTCTATTCAATGACTGGTAAACTGTTTTTGGGTGTGTTAATATACTGTAGTTGTTTTATGTACCTCACACTCTGATGAAATCTTTATTATAAGAGGAAAGCGCTCAGGTGTAAGGTGTGTTATATTTGAGAATAAAGCCTTTCTGTCTGAGTTCACTGGTGACTATTTAATTTTTATTTTGTATTTCACAGAGAAAGCAGTAAAAAAATGACCACAGAAGTAGTAGCTATTCCAATCATGATGCATAGGAATGGAACTTTAAGATTCATTCCAATGACTAGGGTTCAAATAATATTAGGTTCAGGCAAAATGGAGGTAGATATGTGCTCCTATTACAAGCTTGCCTATTTCAGCTGGAAGAATTATGAAGACCCTCCAGGAATGCTATAACTCCTGGTGGACGTTTTCAGGTGAAGCACCCCATTAGAGAGTCTGTGAGCACACAGAGGCCAGCATGAAGCTATCTTTTAACTGTTTAGAATTTTACAGAATGTCCAGATTTTTGGCTCATTTTTGGTTTGTCTCTCATAAACTTTGTGTTTTTTCCATTAAATCATTGAGGACTGCAGTCATTAAATTAATGACAACATTTGAGTTTCAGACTTCATACTCTTCTGAAAAAGCATACTAATGCAACACCTGTTAATCTAACAATGTTCTAAGTTTATATAAGTAAAATGTAAAATCTGTCCTTGATTTTGCACAGTTGTTCCCATATTATTTTTGTCTTTCTCCAGCACTGAGAGGTTGCGAGGTATCAGCATCAAGAGAGCAAGTGGAAGCAAACCTGTGAGAAGACTCTTACTAATGGCAATTTTAGAAATGTTTGCACTACAGCCTAGCCTTCTGAAAGTAGTAGATGTTAGGGTACAAGAAAAATCTGAATGGACTCCCGCACCTCATCTCCACAACCTGAAAATAAAATGAGGCTATCAAAAGGTATTCATCCCCTGAAAAGGGAGATACATCACCTCTCCTGGGGTGATGCAGGGTGCTAATGCCAGGTAGGATAGTGAAATGAAGGGGTTATTAGCAGTTAGGGAGTACTACATGGTTAGACTAACAGGGGTAGCACAAAAAAAAAATAGCAGCCAGCGGTAGGGAGTTAGCAGTGAGATTGTCAGAAGTATTAAAAACCAGCACTTTGACAAAATACAGTGTAGATGACTTCTTCCAGTAACAGTGGACTATGGGTGGACTTATGATCCCTGGAAACTGAGACAGAAGATGGAAGAAAGATGAAGATCTGGCTAGTATACGTAAATCTCAACTGTCCTGATTTTTGCAGAATGTCCAGATTTTCGCTTCATATGTTTGGTCTATTCCTCATAATAGTTTGCTTTTCTGGCAAATCATTGAGGACTGAAGTCAGAAAATAATGAGAGACATTTGAGTTTCAGATTTCATACCCTTTAGAAAATTCATGCCAATGCAAAACCTGTTATTCTATCAACTTTTTAATTGTAAGTGCAGCATTTTCAAACTGCCCCTATTTTTGGGCCTTTGTCCCCCCCATTATTTATAGCTTTGTCTTGATTTCTTGCACTAATAGATTGATAGGTATGCTAAGGATAAGCTTCACCTCAGTCTACAAGTGCCAACACTGCAAAAATGTGGGTACACTGCAAGCATGAGGCCACATCTGAAATAACCTTTGTATATCAGATTACTATACAGAGAGAAGGACCTAAAGCTGCTAGATAGAGTACAAAGGAAGGATGGGAGGAAATATCAGGGTAAACTGGATGCTCTAAATCTTAGGTTGCACTTCCTGAAGAAGAAGAAAACTGGAGAGATATTTTGTCATATTTCTGTATACAGACTCACAAGAGGGGCTTTCCAGGGAATTGCACTCAGAAGAAATAAAGGCAGGCTGCATGACAGGGAACAATTACAATTACTCAAGTGAGAGGTAAAATCTGTCTGGATATTAGGAAATAATTTTCCTCACAAATGATAGAAGGACAATGAAATGGATTGCCTGAGAGTGTGGCATAGTGCAAAATAAAATACGGATTCAAATAGGCATGGGGTTGGTGGAAAAGATGGGGAATGGTGGGTAGATCAGTTGCAGGATGCTCTCGGCAACACTTGGGTACAAGAGACAGTCAGTAGGTCTTCTTCTGCTTGCTGTTCATATGTATGTAGCAAGTATATGCATATAATAAAAGGTGCACAATAGGAAGAGCAGTGCTACCGCCTAATTCAAACCCATGCTCATCTTGGCAGACCCCAACCCTATCCAGAAAGATAATCCAATCAAGTCAATGTTTTCCACTTTTCAGAATTACTTACTTCCCCATTTGGCTGAAATGCTACTATTAAAGTCATATGTTGTTGTAGCCCTGGTTTTTAGTACTAATAGAGGAGTCATAATGGAGTTATAATTTTAGGCCATATGGTTACATGGGGTGAAACAATCTTTTCTTAGATTGATAATGGATTATTTAAAGAACAATAACAAAATAAAAAAAAACTGTCTACATGCTTTTTTCTTTCTTTGACTACAAGAAACCTTTAACCTTAATACTGCTATGGTCATTGTCAACATATATCTTGAGTTCAACATAGATCTTCTTTAACATACATACATTGAGCACAATAGTTACCAAATACAGATTTGCAACTTTAACGTGTTTGTAAACTCAAACATGCTTTTCAGGACAAATTCAAGAACCTTGGTATAATGAGGAGCACCAGCATTCAGATTCTTCCACAGAAATATTTGGGTAATTTCACCAGATGTTATGAAAATGTCTTTTAGGCAGTATAAAATGACCTCACACCTGACAGGTGGGATGAGTGGCTAAATTAGTAATTTAAACCGACCACTCAGCTGGGTCAGACAGCCCCCAGAAATGAGCTGGCTTATGATGCTAGGTATTCCAAGCCTCCTTTTAGCACAGGACCCCCCCCCCCCTTACAGTAAAGCTAATGTACTGGAGATATCATGCAACCACCTGTCCTTGGGTAAAAGCCTGTTAACTACTGAAGCAATCAACATGTGGAGGTATCTACAAAATGCCCTTTTTCTGGCAGGATTAGTAAGTCAGGCATATATATTATTTTATATCGTGTGTGTTTGTATGTGTGTGTCCCAATTTGTTCCTGCCCTGAACATGGTATTTATTTATTTATTTTTTTGACATTTGTTGACCTGGATAGTCTGACTGAGCTATTGCCCTTTTTCAGCGGAGGCCCAGGGAGATAAGCTCCACAGTAGAACTAAGTAAGATTAGCACAATTACAGGTAAACAAGCATGACAGTACTAGTAAGAAAAAAACACTTAAGCTGCATTAATCCGAAGTAGTAAACAAAAGCAAGTAATAACACAGATTGTCATGAGTAATCCTAAGTAAATTACAAAAATGCTGCAAGTCATTTTAGTTACAGGAAGTGTAGTTATTTATATTAACAGGCAAATTACAGCAGCAGAGATGATTGTGAAGTCATCAGCATGCTGTATGAGGGATGACTGAGGACAAGATATGTAAAGTTAGCCTGTAAAGATAATGAAAAGAAGGGGACCTAGTATTGAGCTTTGCGGGAATCCCATTTTGATGGGGAGGAAGCAGGTAGCAGGTTTCAAGTTTGAAGGAGCATGGACATTAGCTTATTGTATGAAGAGGTTAGTGTCTAAAAGGTAGAGGAGGTGAAGGAGGAAGTGTAGCAAAGAGAGAAAAAGGTGAACAGTAAGTGGTAGAAAGGATGTGGTTCAAGTGGGATGATTACAGTGACAAGTCCAGGTGCTGCTTAAGAAGTTTTTTAGAGCATTTTTGAAAACGTAGACCTGGGAAATATTTCTTAGGGTCATGTGAAGCTTGTTCCATGAGAGGGCAGGATTATAGCTGTAGAGATTATGGCCAATGGCTTTTCTGTGTTTGTGAATCTGTAGGACACATTGTTCTGAGCTTCTGAGGGTTCTTGGGGGGGGGTGTAGAGAGACACAATAGAGGAAATATTAGGGAAGGAGAAGGGCTTGTACAGGACAAAATGGATGATGAGTAGTTGAGTTAACAGAAGTTGGTGGGGGGAACTCAAGCCAATTGAGTGTCCTAACAGCATGACAGTGGTGAGATTTATATGGCAGACTGGCAGCAAATCTAGCAATTTTGTTGTAAGTGGTTATACGTTTGGGAAGGTGTGAGGACTGTAAGTTAAGTAATATTTGTGAGCCATAGAAGAGGTTAGGGAGGAGGTAAGTATGGGCAAGAAAGATTCTGGAGTCAGTTATGAAGAACATTTTGTTTCTATATAGTAGGCTGAGCTTTTGGTGGGTTTTCTTGATGCAGTGTAGCACATGGAGTTCAAACTTAAGTTGGTCATCTATGACAACACCAATAAGCTTAGTGTGGGTTTCTGCTATGATGTTAGTGTTATGAAGGGAAGAAATTATGAAAGTGGATTTCAGGTGGGAAAGGGATTTATGGAGGAAGAACAGAAGTTTTGTCTTTTGGGAGTTTAGTATGAATTGGTTATTAACAAGGCATTTTTCAGTGAGGTTGAAAGATTTTTTGTATCAGAATGAGCAGGTCAGAGGGGTTATCAGCAGCAGAGATGATTGTGAAGTCATCAGCATGCTGTATGAGGGATGACTGAGGACAAGATATGTAAAGTTAGCCTGTAAAGATAATGAAAAGAAGGGGACCTAGTATTGAGCTTTGCGGGAATCCCATTTTGATGGGGAGGAAGGGAAAAAGAACAGAGAGCCATTTAACAAATTGCAGTCTGTCAGAGAGGTAGCTATTAAACCAAGGAACTCTGGAACAGGCTACCTATCTATGTCAAGCAAAGTTCTTCATTAGCACTCTTCAAGTAAAATCTTGATGAGTGGATGGGAAATAGGAAATACACCCTGGGGATCACCTCTGTGTCTCTGCTCGACAGTGGCACAGGAACATAACTTTCTTGGGTGGTGTAAGCCAGGGAACCTTGTTGGCTAGGCTTACGTAGGCCCTTGGGCCGATAGCCTAGTACCTACCTATGAACTTATGAACCTATAAGAGATAGCTGAAGAAAGGTTAAGGTGAGAGAGTTTGGAAAGAAGGATCAGATGTGAGAATCAAAGGCTTTAGAGAGGTCAAGAAAGGGGTAACACACTAGTTTATTATTGTCTCTGGCTAAGGAGATGGATTGGGTAAAGGAAATAAGGGCTGTAGTGGTATTGTGGTGGGGACAGAAACCATGTTGGGTTGGGGTGAGCAGCTTTTCTTGTGTGAGATAGACCATGATTTGTTTATAAACACGTTTTTCAAGGATTTTAGAGCGTGGAGAAAGTATAGCTATAGGCTGAAAATTAGAGATCTCAGTGGAGTTTCCACTTTTATGGGTTGATATGATATAGAACTGTTTCCATATGGAAGGGACTATGAATTCACTTTAAGAATGGCTTATGAGGATGGAAATGGGATATGCTGTTGAGTTTGCGGCAGCCTTAAGAAAGAGCGATGGCAGGTTATCAGTGGAAGGGGAGCACGGTTTAAGCTTGAGAAGGATATTTTTAATGTAGCTAGTGGGAACTGGTTTTAGTGAGAAGGGGTTGTGATGAAATGGAGGGGTGGTTGGAAGTGAGAGGATGGTTGGTTGAGAAGTCTGTATAGATTTGTTGAAGTAAGAGTTAAATATAGATGCAGTTTCTTGAGGTAAGTTATTTGGTCAGGGGTTAGGAACTGAAGGTTTCCCTGGGTGGAAAATTTGATTAATAGCATTTCAGATATTTGGGGGGGGGGGGTCTAGGTTCTCTAGTTTAGTGTTTGTGGTAGAAGTTTTTTTTATCAGTGTTTATGTGTTTTTTGGTCAGGTTATGCAGTTCTCTGTTTTTTTGGTAATTGGTGGGAGATTTGGTCTTAATCCAACGTTTCCAGGCAGAGTCTCTGTTATGAATGAGAGTGTGAGTAGAGTTAGTGAACCAAGTGGAGCACTGAGATTTGACTTTTATAGTCTAGGAGGGGTGAGAGAGTTAAGTGTGTTTAGAAAGATTTGAGTTAAATTGTTGAACAACTTCATCAAGAGGTACGTGAATTAAGAAGGACCAGTCAATTGAGGAGAGAGAATTATTGGATGTGTCAAGGTTGAAGTTTGTTAGCCTATGGCATTTAATAAATTTGTGTAATCTAGAAAAGTGGGGAGAGTATCTTAGGACTCATATTGGAGAGTGGTCAATAATGGACTCTGGCAGAGACTCGGGATGGTGATAGAATTTGGGATTGGAGACAAGAATCCAGTCAAGAATAGAACTAGAATTGGTAGGTTTGTGATGATAGGTGGGAGAAGAGATGAGTTGAGTGAAGCTGTGTAAGTTTATACTGGTGGTTGGGGTATTAGAGGTGAGGGTAAGCCAGTTGATGTTGATATTGCCTAGGACTATGGTTTCATTTGATATATTGTCAGACATCCAGCATAGGATATGTTCTAATAAGGGTATATTGTTACGAGGAGGTTATTTAGTTTGCAATTGGTGATAATGAGTCCAGCAGGGAGGAATGAAGGGGGAGGGTTAGGTAGAGCGGATAGCGTAAAAAGGTCTGAGTAAATTATGGTAATGCCTCCTCCTTTTTTATTGGTTCTGTCAAGACGTAGACTGTTGTATCCTGGGGGAAGGAATTCATTGTCAGTGTTGTATAGTTTGAGTTGGGTTTCTGAGATAGTAGTTATGTTGGGGATGTATTGGGCTATCCAAGTTTGAAATTCACTTACCTTGCTGTGAATGTTGATAGAGTATAAGGACAATTGCTTAGTGGTATGGTTAGGTAGCTGCAGAAGTGATTGAGAGGTAGAGGTAGGAGTAGGTGGATTTGAGTTCAGTCCAGGATTAAGGTGAATGTCACCTGAAAGTTGTAAGGTGTTATAAGGACAGAGCAGAAAATTTTTGGAGAGGAAGAGAGAGTAAAATGTATGTTTGAATCCGTAGAGTGGAGAGATTTGGGGAGAGGATTTAATTTTAGGAAGGCTGATGTCAGTGCTATAGAAGAGTGGGGGTGATATGAGAGAAAAGTAATGAGAATCCAGGTGCATTGAATAGCAAGAGGAGGTTGGAGATTGGGGAAGTAGGTTAAGTTGAATGTTATAAGAGGTGAGGTTGAATAGGAGTAAAAGAAGAGGGGAAGAGAAGAGAGGAAGGAAGATAGTGGGGTATAAGGAGTATGTAAGTGAATGGGGAGACTATGACTGAGGAGAGGTAAAGGGAGTAAAAAGAATGACAGACAAGTCTGGAGAGAGTGTAAATAGAGGTGGAAAGGGTTAAGAAGGGTCGGATAAGGGAAGAGCCTAATTGGTTGAAGTACAGAGGAAGTGACAGTTTGAGAGGGATGTGATAAAGCTGGCTAGCTATAAATGTAAGTGATACAGGGGAGGGTGAGAATGGGGGTAAGGTAGAGAAGCAGGGTGAGCCTGAGTGTAGAGAGGTTGAACGAAGAAGGAAGGATCAACCAAGACGATAGACAAGATCAGCAGGCTCCAGAAACAATCAGTGGGAGGGAGAATTTGAAAAGGATAAACCCCAAATCAGACTGCAGTAAGAAATAGGCCACCAAGGGAAAAAAGAAGGAATTGTGAGCTTCAAAATAAATGATTTAGTACAAAGCCCATCTGCACAAAAGAAGGAAGCAGACAACAAATTAAACTAAGAAGCTACTTTTGTACTAAATGTGAGCTGGCAGAGTGCATAAAAACAGAATGCAATGTCAGAAATAATACTGCCAATATGATGAAATAACTCACTGAGGCTACAGGCTTAAAGGGATGAGAACAAACCAATATTATTATAGAAAGGGTGGAGGGGGACCCAGATGAAAAATCATCCCAGCAAGTGTGCACACCACAACAGGTGTAGACCAGCAAATAACTAAAATAAAAAAATTAGTTTGTTGTGAAAGAAGATCCCAGGGAATAACACACTTTATATTATAGAGAATCTCTTCCCAGGTAGCATGAACGCAGCAAAGAGAAGCGGTAGTTGTCAGCAAAAAGCACTTCTGAGTTTATGAGGCTGATGGACTGCCGTTATACTGTAAAACAAAAAATGAAAGGAACAATTAATACAGCAGAAACAAAGATAACAGGACTTCAGTAAATTAGTTAAATAAATGTAAAAGGATAAGCATCCAAAAAGAAATTGCAAACAATAAGATTAGCAGGGAAGTCTAAATAACAATTAAATAAAAAGCAGGTAGTTAAATTAGGCGGCATCGGGGTACAGCATGTCTTCCTAGTCTGAGGCATGCTCTTCTGCAATTCTGCAGGATTTCCACTGACTTTATGACTGACTGAAGAGACACAGTACGGCCGGCAGCCAAAGGCTGGATGGGGAACTGTGCTAAAATGTTCTTAACTTCATAAACAACAACTGGCACTTGTGCTTATCATTTCAAATACAAAGACATGCGTCTGGAGCATTTCTCCCTGGGCTGCCTCTGAAAATTAGCTTTGTTCCAAGTTGGACTTTCCCGGTAAACAAATGTTAAACAAATAAAAATAAAAATAGCAGTACGGCAAGTTAGGATAGCGTGGGTAACATGAAACTCAGTGGTGGTCAACAGATCCCTTAGCTTGTAACTAATCAACAAGGAAGCGTGCAGCACACCTGTTTTACATTGTAACTGCACTAAACTGACCCAGCTGTGGTAAGGGAAGGAACTAGCATCATGTTACGTTAACATATGCAGTATTTACATATAGTGATTAGTCCCACAGAATGTACAAAATCTGTTTTCATGGATACTTGTAGAAGTCATTTGGAACATGATGTGGCATAAACAAAGAAGTAATGCACACATACATCACAGCAACTCAACACATTACACATTTTTTTCATGCTGCTAACAGTAATATGTTCTCAATTGAAAGCTAAGCTCTACAATAGTCATCCAAAATACTACTTCCGTATAAAAAAGGCAACATCGCAGCAAGTAATAGGCAGGAAATAGTTAATGCAATTCAATGCATGTGAGCTACAGATAAGCAACATACAATCCAACACTACTTACCTGAGAGGGAAAGACAGCTATCCATAACACCTTGCCCATATTACCCAAGAAGAAATGACAAAGGGGTAAAAAAGAGAGCAACAGTTATTTGACAACAGTTTAATAGTAAAGAAGATGACACATAGCTAACAAAGGCGGATACAGGAAGCTTGGAGGTGAAGGATGCAAGCAGAAGAAAGGAGCTGTGGAACACAGGCTGCACTTCTATGTGAAGGCCAGAGTAGGGGTCTTGACAGCCAGATGGTGCCTCTTTGGTAGCAGAGACACTGCATATTATGGGTCCTGGTACTAAGAATGCATGTCTTTGTTGTCTTAGTAAGTCCTTAACTAATATGTAGTATTACGAGCAAATGCCATTAGTTTTAGAGTTACTCATAAGCATGTCTTAAAACACTGTCACACACAAGTAGAAACACCAAATGGTGGAACAGTAATACAATAAGCAAGCATCCTCTTCAGTGATTACTCCTAATGACTGATTCCCAAAGCCATCAAAAAGAAAATTATTCTCTTTGAAATATGCTGCGTGGACTGTTATCTCATATATGCATTTGGTTTTAATTAATAAAACTAAGTGGCGCAGTTATGGTGTGAAGTTTTCAGAGAGATGGTTTAGAGAGAAAATAAATCTATTTAATCTGCCCTTTGCATTTAACATTCTACATCCCTTGATCCCTGCTATATCTACCTTCCCACTCATACTTTTTCCACCTGTCCTATACCTTCTTGAATGCCTCCATGGATTCTTTCTTTGCCATTAATTTCAGTACTCCATTTTATGGTCCCACAATCCTCTCCATGAAAAAGTACTTCACGAGATCTAGGGAGGCAATAGACCCTACAATCTGTTGTTTGTACCTCCTCCTCAGTTTTCTGTAATCCATACATATCTCCATTGCATGATCTAGAGCACCAGTATCATTTTTGCCCTGTCTCTTCTAGTATCCAGCAAAAACAGCTCTATCTACTCAAGTTTCTCGATATATGCGTTCCTTTCCATCCAGTTCACCATTTTGGTGACATTCTCCTGAACTCCTTCTACCAGCCTGATATCCCTCTCCATGTATGGTGTCCAGAACTGTGCACAGTAGACATACTGTGGCTGCCTAGTACCCAGTATAACAGAAACATTACCTTTCTACTTCAGGTGTCTATGCCCCTCGGAATGTACCAGTTAGGGTGCTGAGACCAGGGCTGGAGGACATTTTTTTTTATCACAAACAAACTAAAACTGAAGAGGTGTCTTTATAGTTTTGGCAGTTATTTATGGAGCATAAGAAATCTTGTTTTCTGTTATGAGGAATATATGGATAACACTGAAGGATTAATATTGTGCTAGAAAGTCACAGATATACAGTTGTTACAACCTTAAAGGAAACACATGAAAAGCCCATATGTAGTATGCCTACTCTGTGAGGGAATTCTATTTAGAAGGTGACTGATTAAGTAATATGCCATGGCAGGGAGTGATAAATCATACTTCACCAATGTTCAGTGGTGGTGTTTGGTCGCTAGAGCCACACCCTGTACTACGAATAAAAATAAGTATTACAGATCACCCTGCTATGATGTACTGCTATTATATAGTTATATTAAAAAGGAACAACTTCATACCTCTCAAACTCTTAGAGCAAGAAAATCTGGACAAAGCCGTTAATAAAAGTGGAACAAATGCCCCAAAAAAGGGACAGTTTTTAAATATTGCTCTTACAAACTTAGAAAGTTGATAGAATAACAAGTTTTGCATTAGCATGAATTTTCTAAAGGGTATGAAATCTGAAACTTAAAGGTCTGTCATTATTTTATAACTTCAATCTTTAATGATTTGCCACTAATTTGCCAGAAAACTACAATTTTATGAAAAACGGACCAAAAATATGAGGCAAAAATCTGGACATTCTGCAAAAATCTGTACAGTTGAGAGGTATGAGAGGTATGATACAACTTCCTTTTTTATAACCACAGTGTATAAAATTATTTTTTTTCTTAGTGATGATGGTTTCAGGGTGCATTGTCCATGTACACATCTACTAGCATGCCAGTACGTAAGTGATATGGTTTGTGCAGCTGTTAGCATGACTGCTCCCAGGCTGTGGGACCATAATCCTTTAATGACTTGGAGTCAGCATTTAAACAGTCGAGGAGCAGGTCTCTTTAATGTGTGTGTGTGTGTGTGTGTGTGTGTGTGTGTGTGTGTGTGTGTGTGTGTGTAGAAAATAATCTTTATTTCTTTATTTTAGCTTTCCTGTGTCATGGCAATTAAATGCTAGTGCGTTTTTCTGTCTCATTTTTCTGTAGCTATACTGATTTCTGCTGTTTGGGAAAATGAACTTATTGGCATGGGATATTGTTTTTTTTTTTTTTTTGTGAAATACACATCAAGGGAGATAAACTTTCCCACTGTGTAATAAATAGCTAATATGGATAGTGGGGAATGATGTCTGCGTATGTTTGTGATTAGAAGATGAAGGTCTTTAACACCTGGGTCACATCTCCATGAGACACTCTATGCACACTTGCTGCACACATCACTCATCACATTTTGTTTTTATTACACACACACACACACACACACACACACACACACACACACACACACACACACACACACACCTTCCACAGTGTATGTTAGGGACATTTCACTGTGTGATCGGCTATTTACCTCTGCAATTTCTCTTTTCTCATGGATCCTAATGCATAGTTGTTTAGTTTAATACACAGCAATTAGTAGCCCCCCCAAAACTGAACAACATAGCAACACCCTTCACCATTACATCAATGAGCCAGCCCTGCAGTGGGTGGAGAGGACATGCTTGCTGGTTTTGTACCACATTAAAAATTACCTCCAGCACTGAGAAATAAATGAATAACACACTATACATGATGTTCCCCCAGTTTTATTGAGGCAACAACACTTCTACAATCTCAAAAGTGACAGATATTTGGTTGTGGCAATGTTGCTCCCTTAATAAAAATGCTGGAAAAATCATTCACATCATGCTATTTATTTATTTCCTGGTGCTGGGATTTTTTTTTATATTCTCAGAGGTTTTCTGTTCACAGGAATAGCTGGAATTTTGTGTGACTACTTTGCTTGAACTTTTCCCCACATTAACAGACTATCTGAAGTCATCAGGTTATCCTTTTGTACTGCTGATCACCCTAATGCTGTGTAACTATACCCTACAAAGAAGGCTAACAGCCTTTTGTATCTACCCTACAAGGGGTGCAAGATTTGGACAATTAAATGTTCCTCCAATGGCTTATCCCCAAGCTCCATTATTCAGTCTTGAACCCAGACCTTTGGAGACACAGGCAGAAACTGAAGTGCTAGACTTGTGAGCCTCCATTTAACATAATTTCTGCATCACTGCTTAGAACACATTATACTTTTGCAACCCATTATGTCTGGACAGAGGACAGACACATGGGACTGCTTCTAACCTTAGACTACAGTGAAAGCCAGCATGCCACTGAAACATGACTAGAACAAGGGAAAGGAAGAACAGCCTCAGTATTCATGTCTGTTTTTAATAGGTAAGACTAACAAGGTTCATGTCCCTCACTTTTGTGGCTACCCTTGAGGTTTGCTGGGTTAAGTGGCTTGCTGAGTCACACTGTGTGCTAGTCAAGACAGAGGGCAACTGCATGGGGAAAAATCATGTGGTCCACACAGCTCAGCCAAGAAATGCTATAACCCAAGTCTGCTACATCCCTGTTGCAGCAGATGGAAACAGCTCATGTTTTTTTTTCAAGCATTTCTTTAAGAACATCCTACTGATGCCTCTAGGAATCTGATATTGTATGTTCATATTTACTTTAATTCCAAAGTGATGCGATATACAAGATATTGAAAGATTTAATCTTAAAGTTTACATGATGGGCAACATAAAAGCATTGCTATCTGACCTCTGTCTAACTCAGTTAAAGAGATAGTAAATGCTGTTCATATACTATTTATTCACGCTGTCATAACTTTCATATTTCTCTAAACATCTCAGCAAACAAGTGACTGCTTAGTTCGGAAGAAAGTTCACGACCAGATGAACAAAATGCTTCTGACGGTAGCTTGAGTGGTAACTGAGATATTTATTTATATTTGTTTACCGGGTAGTGCACTGATCAATATTGTCCAATTTCATTTTCAGACTGGGTGAAATACAAAACATTTCACAAACAAGAAATACAGAAATGTAAGCAATAACAGAATAGTTCAGACTAATTACGTAGAAAAAAATTGTGTATATACATTCCAGTGAACAAGCACAGTGCAATGTCCAATCAAGCACAATGTAATTTACAATATGCAAATTAGTTTATAAAGTGGGTGAGTCTTCAGTGAATCTTGAGATGAGAAGAGACTTGGAAAGGAGAGAGGTCACGTGATCTGTCCTGTGTTGCAGCAGGAGCATTTGGCTTGGATGAAGAAGTGCTTTTTGGGTCACATTCTGTTTTAGGAGTAAGTGTTGATTTCCTTTAGATCGATGGGGAGATTTTGCCGAAGAGTAAGTGTCTGAGGGCAGAAAGCATGCGCAGTGCTGTGGGGTTTGGCAATGAGAGTTGGTGTGGCTTGTCAGTAGCGTCTCATGTAGTTTCAGGAGGCTTTTTCATGAAGTGTACCTGCAAGGGAAATAAATGTGTGCAATTGAAGCAGTTTGTGGAGTCAGGATTCTAAAAGTAGGCTAGAGCTTTATTTTCTGAGTAGTCATTTGGCTTTTCCTGGGGTGATACAGGGATGCTCACACTGATGTGAATTTGTAATGAATCTGCAGATACTGTTAGAGATAGTCTGGAGTGTGGCGATGTTTGTCCTGAAGGCAGCAGCAAAAACTGGAAGCCCATATTCAAGTTGAGAATTGAGCACTCCTTTGCCAAATGCTGTTCTAGTTGGTTGGGATAGAAAAGGGGAAATCATTTTGACCTAGAAGAGGAGGGAGTTTATTTGGCTCTCACTTTGTCTATGTGAAAATGGACGTTTAGTGACTGATTAAGCCATAATCCTAGGTATTTGAAGGTGGAGGTTGTCTATGGAATGCTTCTGTAGGTCAAAGATAGTTAAGCAGTCAGGTGCTTGGTGCGTTTTCCATGGATTTTTCAAAAAGCATAGTTTTTGGTCCTGGTGGGGTTGAGGAGTAGATCATGGTTTATGAGTCATTGCTGGAGCTCATGTATGCCTGACCGGAGTTGGCAATGAATGACCTGCTGGGTAAATGACCATATCATCAGGATAGAGGATAAGTGGGGGATGGGGAAGTCACAAGGAAGTCTGTTTATGAATACAGAGAAGAGGAGGGGGTCAAGAATGGATCCTTGTAGTACACCTTTGGTAATAGGTGCAGATTATGATTGGGAGGATCCCATTTTAATTCTGATGTGACTGTCAGTGAGGACATTTTTAAACCAGGAAGTGGTGTCTGGACTGATAGTAATTTCAACTAGATGCGTTTTGGAAAAGATAGTAATCAATGAGGTCAAATGTCTTTGTCAGATCTATAAATAGGGCACATGTAAGGAGACCAATATCAGAGTCCACATTCTCCACAAGAGAGCAGTTGGTACTGCTGGATATATCTGTAGAGAGAGCTGGGTGTAGACTATCTTTTCTAGATGTTTGCCTAGAACTGGGATGATGGATATTGCACAGAAGTGAGAGGTTTCTTTTGGGTTGGTTTGCTTTTGGAGAGGTTTAAGTAGAGCAGTTTTCCAAATCTGTGTCATGATGTTTTGTGTGAGACATAGTTTATATATAATATATGTGGGTGCGAGGAAGACAGATGATCTGCAGTAATATATGAAAAAGGGGTTTATATTGTCCGATCTAGGAGGGGTGTCAGTGGAAATATTTTCAAGGAGAATAGAAACTTCTTTGGGACTTATGCATTTGAAGTGGAAGAGGTGGATGAATGAGGGCATGGTGGGCAATGAATGATCTGTGGGAGGTATGGAGCTTATTGATGGGAGATTGCTAAATACTTTAAGGACATCTTCTGGAGAAAGTTTTGTTAAACTACATTGAATGATGTTTGTAGACAGGGTATCATGAGGGTGTTTTCTTCCTGAAAGAAAGTTAACTTCTGTTTTTTGACAGTTTGTTTTTCTTCAATTTTGGAATTGTTAGTTCTTTCCAGAAGTGTTTGGGGGGATTGTAAGATGGTAATTTCTTTCTTTCTTTGAAGAATTATTTTGTGCCTTCTGATGGACTTCTTGGCCAGGTTATGTAAGAGTATAAAGAAGCTGTGTTTGTCAGGTGTGGTGGGGTTATTTTCATTTTTACCATGCATCATCCCTTAGAGTTAAAAGATGTTTGCATTCAGTAGATAACCTTTCAGTTTTTGGTGGGCTTATAAAGCTTATTTGCCTTGCAGCTGGAGTACATGGTTGATTAGGCTTACAGCTGCCGTATTAGGGTCTTGTAGGGAGACTGTATGGTCCAGGTGTAGGCTGTGAGAAAGGCTCTGATTTTGTCAATATTAGTACTGCTTTGGTTTCTGAAGGCTTTTAATACTGATGGCAGTTTCATAGGATGGTTAACAACTGTAAAGGTGATTGGGCAATGGTCGCTTAGTGCTGGTGGCAGAATGTTTATGCTGGAGATGGAGTTTGGTATGTTTGTAATAATGAGGTTGTGTGGGGTGTCTGAGGGACCTAAGGTTAGGTCTTGTTGGTTCCTTTATGTGCTGAAAGAGACCTAGGTCTGCTAGGAAAGTGCCCATGTCAGATGAAAGAGGGCCAAGATTATTAAGACTGAAGTCACCTAGAATTATTATATTATTATTATTGAGACAGTTATTAAGGATGTTAGTAATGAGTGATTTGAATTTATTTAGGGGAGAAAGAGGCGGTAAACAGACTGTAGTGATCAGTAGTGGTCTGCCTTTGTGAGCTGGAAATTTTAGGAGAATCCATTCAGGACTGGAGTCTAAGGAAAAGATTCCTTTGTCAATGACTTTTAGGTTTAGGTTATTTTTGTACATAATTAGAGAGCCTCCACAAGACTGTTTACCTGTTCTGGCATGATTGATATACTTGTAGGAAGTACAACAGGATAAGTTGTGAAAGGAGAAACATTTTATTGATTATATGTGTGCTGTGTTTGTATAGGAGGTAGTGAGTGGGAGTTAAGACTCCCAGTAATATTGTAGTACTGACTATTAGGGTAGTGAGATAAGAGGGTAATAAGATTTTATGATGTTGTTTTTTAAGAGCTGTTTCTTTAGGGTGTAACTGTGGGTGGAGATCAGGACAAGTATAGTGGGTAGTCCAGGGTTACTGGGGAAGTGGGGTTGGGGGGAGGAACGAAGAAGGACACAACTCCCACTTTCATGGGAGTTAATTAGTCAAGGCTTGTGCCTAGCAGTGAGCTTAAAAAGGGTAGGTACAAATGGATGTGTTGTTCACAAATGAGAGTTTGGAGAAAAGGGGCACTTCTAATAACTGTATGACAGTACACCAGTATATGTTGTTTCACTTTAATGGGGTAGGGTAGTTCCCCAGAGTGTGTGAGAAACTACTACTGGGTATTTGATACAGCAACCTAGAGCTATACAACCCTAAAGGTTATCTACCTATGGAGATGGAAGTGTTTTGAAAGGAAGAGTCAAGCAAAGTGCAGCCGTGGAGCTTCCTCTTGCCATAACGTTGTTATAAAACAGAAAATTGGAAGTGTAAGACATTGAGCACAATTGGCAAGATAAGTGGGAAAGCACCTTATGCGTTTTTTTTTTGCTTGCTTTTCCTTTGCTAAGGTGCCTGTGGGACTGTATTGGTAGAATACACTGCACAGCTGATAGCTGTTTACACTGTGGGGACAAATCCAGGTAGTTTGGCAAAGTTGGGAAATACGTGAGGGAGGCAAAGCAAATGGTGTAAGAGCTAAAGATGTGTGTGTGTGGGGGGGACTGCCTTTAGAGTAGCAGGAAGAAGACAAAAACATTTTTGTTTCACTTTAGGAACTCTACACAGAAATGAGTGCAACCTGAAAGTCATGTAGTTACCACACAGGAGATATGTAAACAAATGCAGAACAGGTGTAAAGATTTAAATGCAAAGAGCACCATCATAATTACCCAAAAATAACCTCACAGTAAGTAAAAATAACCCTGAGACACAGTTTTCTTCACGCAAATAATACATATAGCAAATAAATGGGTTATCATGAAGTCTTGTAACCCCCAATCCATTGACCCATCCACAACCACCCAAGCCGTGACACCTATGAATAATTGATAAATATTCATGAGGGTCTCCTCATTAACCTCATTGGTATTCATTTAGTATTTGACAACATTCAGTATGGCACTACTGAACCATTGCATTCATTTGAAAATTTATGTAAATTTCATAAAATATTAAGTGCGAATCTGTGAATGGAAAAAAAATCTGAAGCAAAACTATGGACATTCTGCAAAACTGTAGTTTAAACAGTTGTGAAGTATGTTTAGAAGCTAGTATAACAATAAGCCTTGCATTACCATGGCATTTTTTCTGAAGAATACGACATCTGGAACTCAAATATCCTATATTAATTACACAAAGCAGTTCTCTATAATTTGTCAGAAAAATACTAATTTATTAAGGATAGAGCAAAAAATATTATATAAAATTGGAAACATCTGAGAGACTGTCTTCAATCTGCCATTAGTAGGTTGTGCGCTTCCAGTCCAGCATTAGATCAGTATTCTAAACCTGCAGCTTGCATAGTTAGGCTCCAGCTCTACTCCTAAATCCGACTAAGATAACAATCTATATGTTACATTATAACCCAATGACACTACAAAGCAGCTTTGATTGTGATTCACTATTAGTGCAATGTCTTCCTTGTGGCAGAAATAAGGTGCTGTATCTTAACAATTAAACTCAATTACAAGTGCATTACATTATTGTTAAATGCTAAGTATGATTGGAAATAAAAAATATATATTATTATTGCTGCTTTTTTTTCCACGATGGCTGAGGTGGTCTGCAGAGGAAAGGATTATAATGATGCTGTTTGACAATGCACAGCTCCTACTGTTGGCTGCTTTCAGGCTGCCCACTGCATTAGGTGAGTGCACTTAAAAGAAGTTCTTTTGATAAATTAATATGAATTATTATGAATCATTTTTATTTACCATGGATATTTTGTAAAAACATTAGCAATGAATGGCCCCTTTGAAATGTGGAACAATGAGAAAAACGGCCTTTTTAAGACTCAAAATGAGGAACATACTTCATAATAAGTACTATATGCAGAATGTTTTTTTTTTTTTTTTTTTTTTAATGTATATCACAGCCTATGTGGGTGGAGGCATCATTAAACATTTACTTTACCTTGCTCTTGGAAAAGATAGAGTAAAGGTGAGCTAACTGTCTAGCTACAGGACACAACAAACCTTAAATCTTCACTGAAAAGTCGTGTTATTAATGAAAAGACGTTATTTTGCTGTACTCTTATGGGGACTGTTACAATAACTATTATTCTACTTCCAGTCTTAAATGCTTTTGATTAACAGCTGGAAGGGCAACCAAATGATCATTCCATTCTGTATTTGTTAATATTCTTGTCGCAACTATTAAACTGCTAAAATAGAGGACTCCACCATGTATTTCCCATGGATCGCAAACAAGGACGTTCATTTGCATACATGTCAATCAAAGCAATATATGTGTGATCCATTCATCCATAACCCCTTTTCCCATTTTTCACATGGAGTCTAGTTGTCACTTCAACAACAAAAGTCATCTAGAGCTAGGGTTCACACTTCTGGGTGGATAGCCCTGCAGCTGTTGTACTTCCATACCACACACTCACATGCACATTCACACCTATGGCCACTGTAGAGTGCCCAGTCCACCTACTGCATGAGTTTGGAATGTGGAAGGAAACCAGAGCACCGATGAAACCCATGTGAACACAGGAAAAACATGCAGGCTCCACATAGAAGTCACCCCAGCTGAGAACTGAACCAGAGAATGTCTTGCTGTGTGACAACAACACTGTCCTCTTGTGCTATGTATGCATGATGTCATTGACAAATCTGCACATATGTCAGTCATACCTCATTTGTATATGCCATCATGCCCATTTCAGGTGTCAATCAAGCTAGTCATACTCACACTTGTGTAGTGTCATGGGGGGGGTTACAAGGATTCATGATAACCAATAAATGAACACTGCAAGCTTGTAAAACAATTGCAAACAAGCATCTTATAACAGAAAACTAATACAACTATCCCTAATGTGAATATATATATATATATATATATATATATATATATTTTTTTTGCATCTACATGTCAGAGCACAAACTAAATAACTATAGTTCAACAGTCCTTAGCTAACTAACTTGGTGAAGCAAACAAAATCACATCAATGACATTTCCATGATAGTTATATAAAATATTATGCATTTACTATAACTGTAGGTAGTGAGAAATTACCATGGCTGACTTGTCAGGTCAGAAGAGACAGAGTGATGAGTGGGTTTTGACTGAGTGCTATTAAGTAGTTGTTTGAATTACAGATGTAAATTACACAGGAACGTGTGAAATGTAAGGTCCAGGTATGTGTGTGTGTATGTCTGTGTGTGTGTGTGTGTGTGTGTGTGTGTGTGTGTGTGTGTGTGTGTGTGTGTGTGTGGTACAGTTGTGAGGTAGAGCATAAGGATATCCTGGTTACAATAAAACCAAGGACATGAGATATATAAGTAAATATAGAAATGAATACCTGAATGCTCCAAGCAGTGGACACAGCTCACAATGTTTTGTAAGCTGTTCAGAGGTTCATAGGTTCAAAGGAGGTTACTACTCTAGCAGCCCAAGATCCTTTACAAGCCTAGCCATGTTAATCCCAAGTATCCCCATTTGTCCTTTTTTATGAAAAGAGTGGATCTGAGATCAACACCAGCCACCCCTGTCCATGAGGGACATGGGTGCCACCCCAGGGGTGAATTTGCGGTCTCCCATCCAATTATCTAGGCTGCGCTTGAATAGGGTCAGTGAGGAGCTCTGTTTTACATGAATAGGGAGTCTATTCCAGAGAAGCATCAGTCTCTGGGAGACATATCTGTCTCTCCAGCATGATCTGTTAATGTCACAAGTGGGTGTGAGTGACTCGAGCCATTTGACTTGCAGCTGTACAGCATTTTCACTAGGGCAGGGTTGGAGATTTCCCTATAGGCCAGGCACAAGTCTCCTCTCAGCAGCCTATAAGATACAGAGTAAAGTGACAAGGGTTTCAGCCTGTCCATGTAGGTCATGGTTTGGAGTCCCTATATTTTCTTAGTGAGAAACCTCTGAGGTGTCTGGTAAGATACATGCAAAAAGGTGCATTCTACTCTATTTTTGGTCTGATGAGAGTTGAGTACCGTGGAGTTATAACATCCCTTGACCTGTATGCTATCCCCTTGCTTATGAGGTGCGCTACGTAGAAGACTTTCCTTACCACTGTGGAAACTTTGTGGTCAAAGTTCATATTACTATCAACCTGTATTCCCAGGTCTTGCACCACTTGCACCACGGGGTTGGAACTTGGAGGGTTGCTGTCAATATTGTAATTTGCAGGGAATTCAGTTTTGCCAAAGGGAATAATAGTGCATTTTTTTGCATTTAGTTTTAGACCATGGCTTTGTCACCAATCATTTGTTTGTGGTAGCTCTTCTTGTAATATATTAACATCGTTGGGATACTCAATGATTGCTCCCAGTTTGCAATTGTTAGTGAAACTGGCGAGCCAAAGGCTGTCACTTTGGCCTAGACTTCTGAGAAAGAGATGCCAAACAGTAAGGGGCCCAGCACAGACCCTTGTGGTATTCCACTGGTGACAGGTCTACTGGTGGAGGTGGAGCCACCAATTTTGACAGTGTGTTCTGTTCATGAGCCAATTGGTTACCCATCTAGTAATGTAAGGGTTAATCCCTAGCTGGGAGAGTTTCTCAATGATTCCAGAGGGGGGGAATTGCATCAAAAGCCTTTGCAAGGTCGAGATAGGCTGTGTGCACTGTCTTACCTTCATCCATGGCTTTGGTGACATTCTCAAAGATGTCTACCAGGTTTAATAAGCATGATCTACCATGAATGAAGCTAAACTGGGTTGGGTCCAGCATTTGCAGGTTGCCTATGTCCTTGTTGATAAGGTCCATGATAATTCTTTCCATGGCTTTACAGATGAAGCGGTTTGTCTTATAGGTCCGTAGTTCCCAGGGACAGTTGATGGCCCCCCATTTGTACAGGGAGATTACTGTTGCTGTTCTCCATTCTGCAAGCTCAAGCTATTATTAAAGAGAACGCCAAATGGGTCCATTAGGTCTTGTTTTAGATGTTTACAAAACATTAGAACAATTAATATTTGCCATGTCTATGTTGACATAAAATCTATTTAAGACCTATTATCTGACAAGTTTAACAACTATAAAGATCAGTTCATGCTGAACAGCTTACTATTTACAGTTCTGAAGTAAAACTTAAGGTTCTATAGGAATCATACCTCTCAACCTTTCAGCACAAAAAATCTGGACAAAGCCACGAAAAATGGGGGGGGGGGGCAGAGGCCCCAAAATAGGGACAATTTTTAAATTTTACCCTTACAAACTTAAAAAGTTTACAGAATAACAGGTTTCGCATTTGTGTGATTTTTCAGCAGGGGATGAAGTCTGAAATTCAAATATCTGCCATTATTTTCTTCTCCAATATTCAAGGATTTGCCAGAAAAAACAAATATTTTATGAAGAACAGACCAAAAATATGAGATAAAAATCTGGACGTTCTTTTGTAAATATGGACATTTGAGAGGTATGTGTACATTTGTTTGAACTGTGACTATTAATTTTGTCAAAATGCTAAGGCGACATCCATTGGAATTACAAACTTCCCAAGCTTATTTGAAGGGAATGAGATTTATCTAGCTTTAAATTATGTAAATCAATGCCAATGATCTTCACCAGTCAATTACAGAAAATTCTGTGGCCACTAAAGTGAATCAAATATAATTCTGCCTTGAGCCTCTTTCCCTTCACAATTATAATCCATTTTTTTCTGAGAACAAAGACTTCTGTAGAGTTCAAGTGTCCTTTTCCTCACACTGGAGAACAAAGACTGCCTTTGTGAACCTTGCGTTCCCACTTCTTTCTTAGCAGTGATGTGGATTTGTGAGGTATGTTGTGCCTCAGGCTGCAGGAAGTGATACAATATTGTTAAGCAAGTTTGCTAACATAGCATTCTGTTTTGCAAAACCCAAGAGTCTGGTGTTACTTGACCCACCCATAATTTTCCCTTACCATCTCTCAACGGCTGAGGTCTGCTTTTCAGAGAATATGTAACTCCACTGTTCCACTAGAAAAAAGACTTGAGTTAGCAAAATGCAAACACAAGAGAAAAGGAATGCTACTTGAAAGCTTGTAAGATTTTTCATACAAACTCTGTGTAACCTCGCTTCTAATGGGGCACTTGCGAATAGTTATTTACAGGTTTTTACTTTAACATAAACAGGTTTTTACTTGCTTACGTGAAAAGTATGTCTGGATATCAAAAGTGTATAACTCCTTTTCATAAACACTGAAAAGCTGTTGAACATACTTACCTACCACCTTGCTTGTAATAAAACTAAAATTCATGCAAATATTACTTACAAAAAGTAACAACTGGGGCATACGTATGTAACTAAAAAAGCCTTTTTTGCTTCTGTGGGAGTAGCTGCTCTTATAATATAGAAGATAAACAAATTTATTTAGTATTTTACTCTCTGTCCTCTTTGGTCTGTTATACAGGGATATGGCCCTGCAGAAGTTTGTGGTGGAGTTTACATGTCTACAGAGAGGCTCCACTATGCTCCCTAGATTCTTCTGCAACCTGGGCATATGAACAATAAAAGCATTAGAAACAGTAGAAATAGATAAGCTTTAACTGTAACTCATTATGTGTGTGACACCCCAGCACTGGCCCAGTAATCAAGGAGCCTCAATCCTCACCACTGGCAACAGCTAGGGGACGTACACACAGGGAGGATTTCAAGTACAAACACCGCAAAGTGCAACTCCTCTTAAGAGCACACAGAGATCACAGTCAGTCTATTGTTGGTTTCTCCCTCTCTCTCTAGATGCCCAGTATGACTCCCCACTGGCACAGCTATATGGCTGAGATCTCAGCTGCGTGGCCAAGCTAAGACCTCCAGCACCCTCTCTGTCCAACCAGTGCTTCATGTCCCTGCCCACGTAGCTGACAGTGCATTCTCTATCAGCTTACCAGATTCTCATGTCCTCAGGCAAAGTGCTAAGGACTTATTCCCTCACCAAAAGGTATGCCAGCCCTTCAAAAGTGGTGACCTGACATCCACTCACCCATCTATGAAAATAAGTTCTTAGTTCAGCAACATAGTTACACACACTTTCATCTGCCTTGCGTCTATGCCCATGAAACTTTTTTTCTATAAGCTTCAGGTGTTAACTTAAAGCATTCTGACAAACACATTTTGACTATATTATAATTTAAGCAATCAGTATGAGACCATTTAGAAATAGCAGTTACAGCTTTACCATGGAGTAAGGGGGTCAGGAACTGTACCCAGAGCCCTTGATCAACATTATACTGTTTACATACCCTATCAAACATATGAATGAAACTATCAAAATTATCCCCTTCTGTAAATTGTGGAAGAAATTTACTGACCTTTGTTGCTTCTGGGGTTTGGTTATTCCCTTCCCAATTACCTCCATGACCCTGACGAAGAGTCAGCATCTCCTTTTCATGTTGACTCTGCCTCTCCTTCTCCTCCACCTCTAGACATTGCAGTTTCTCATTTTCCTCAGCCTCTAGATGACTCAGTCTCTCTGCTGCTTCTATTTCCAAATGGTTGACCTTTGGTTTAAGTCTCTTTAACTCCAGATGGATTTTTAAGTCCTCTGTGGAAAGGTTGAGCTGTCCATTTTCTGAGAGTTGCACATCTCCAAGGTCAACCTGGTTGTCCTCTTGATCGCTGGTCTGTGATGCAGCTGTGCCCAAAGCTACAATCATTTCTGCCTTAGTCAGGCTGGTAAGCACCAGTCCTTTAGCCTGGAACATCTCAGCCAACTGGCTCTTTGTCAGCTTGCCATACTCCTCTGCTGACATGCTTGCTTGCTCTCCCTGACAAACTAAGCTAACAAAAAAAAATAATAAAACAATTGTGATGTGAGACTCTGAAAGTTCACTGCATGACTGATTGAGAGTACAAACACCTTCAGTGACCACTGTACACAAGCTACAGGAATTCAATATCCACACCACTACAAGCCAATTAATATGTGATGTGGCTATCCCACCACTGTCCATCAATTAATATGTGATGTGATGCCTTTGCAATGTCACAGTAATCAGGGAGCCTCAATCTTCAGCACTGGCAACAGCTAGGGGATGTACACACAGGGAAAATGACAAGTACACACACAGTAAAGTGCAATTTCCCTTAAGAGTACACAGTGATCACAGTCAGTCTGGGGCTGGTTTCTCTCTCTCTCTCCAGATCCACAATAAGACTCCCCACTGGCACAGCTATAGGGCTGAGATGTCAGCCGAGTGGACAAGCTATGACCTCCAGCACCTTCTCTGTCCAACCAGTGCTTTATGTCCCTGCCCAAGTAGCTGACACACACACACACACACACACACACACACACACACACACACACACACACACACACACACAGACACACACACACACACACACACACACACACACACACACACACACACACACACACACACACACACACACACACACACACACTTTGAGATTTGATTGATATACAAACACACACACCTGGGAAAGGCAGACATAGGTTTACTAGCTATAACCCCTTTTTCCCAGACTATAAGGTAGTTCTAGCTGCCACCATCCACCCTTATCAGTTACTATAAGGCCCTTACAAAGGGTCTCCAGTCCTACTGTGTAATGTTACTATTAATCCAAATGGTAGTCTGACCAACAGCAAGGCTATTTAGGAGTGGTCTGTACAGTGTCACCAAATACATATGCAAGTGCTCTAAAGAGCTTAAATATGTCACAAATATCAGCCAAAAATATAGTATTAAATATATTTAATAATAAACAATAAAAAAAAACACAATAGTTAGTCAATCAACACAGTAAGTTCAGAGTTCAAAATCACAGGAAATATTTTAAAACAACATTGCAGGACAGTCACAATAAATACAGAAAACATTTAAACTAATCTATACTATACTATATTCATATCTGTATCTAAGAGATACTCTGCCTTAAATCTTTCTTACAGAGCAGGGCAAGTGCAAAAGGTAGTGATGAGTGGATGTTCTTGCTAGGTCCAAGACAAAATACAAAATGCACAGTCTCTCTCTGAGAGAGTTCCCAAATTAATATTAAACATTACTGCTGCACTAGCTTGGATGACATTACTCACAGAAACAGAAATGTAATAGAATTTAACATCTCTGTGTGAGAAATACATATCTCTCAGATCTTTGCAGATCTTGGAATTCGTAAATCAATAAAACACTTTTACATTTTGAAACCTAGCAATCACTTCTCTTTTAAGACAATACAAAAACTTCTGTCTCTAGAGATTGTGTCTGCTACACTGAGAATGAGTGAGAACTTTTATAGCACAATCTGGAATCTGGACAAACAAATAACAGAAAGATTAGAAATCACCCAAAGCAACATGAAATGAACAGAACAACATAATAAATCTGATGAGATCACAAAGCTACATATAACTTTTCATTCAGTTCAGCCCAGGACCAGCAATCTAAGTTAACACCTCTTGTACCTCTTCAAATGTCTCTCTCTTAGCAATATTTCCTTAAAACTGCCTACATCAACACATGCAGCATTAATAACAAATGGACTATGCTAGAAAAGTTCTCTCTCTCTCTCTCTGGAAGAACTGCATATTCCGGCTATATCTGAGACTAGGGTAAAGTCTGATTTCTGTCCCTCCCCCTATGTAAGAGACAGTTACCATATCCTAATGGACAAAAGACTTGGTAGCAAGAACAGTTGGGGTTCCATGCATCTGATCAGAGTTTAATCTTTACTTAACATATGAGCTACCAGGACAGTATGTACACTCAATGACAGAAGGTGTAATTGGATCACAACCCACATCACTCTTGGCAAGCACACTCGTCTACATATTAATTTGATTTATATACTTCCTGATTCATCCTTAGCTATTTTACAGGAGTCTCTACTCAATATGTTCCTAAATGGCTTTTACAAGAACTGTATTATTCTAGGAGACTGTAACATTAATCCAGAAGTCCCAGATAAAAGCACAACTTAACAGGATGTTATATATCCATAATCTTAAACAGATGGAGAGGTCTCATACCAGGCCAAATATGCAAACAGGAAACCACTCCACCCTAGAGCTCATAATAATTAAAGTAAAATAACATATTTCATCACATTGATGACCTACCCAACTCCCTAAATGACCACTGCCCTGTCCTGTCTTACCGATCATGTAAAATTAAGAGAGGAGCCCCAGAAGTATTTACAGGTAGACGTTTCCCACAAATCAAACTTCCCAACTTTAACATCCTGCTGAACTGCATTGACTGGTCCCAAAATGACCTGGAAACTGCTTTGTCATACTTTATTTCCATTCTATCTAACATATAAGAAATTCTTTTTCCTCTCACATTTTAGATGTTTAAGAGCTAAGTAATGTCCATAACTATTAAACAATATTATGCAAAAAATTAAGCAAAGGAATGCCACATGGTGTGTGTGAAAATCAGATCCCAATAAAGCCCAAATTACACCCGGTTGTCCTAGAACATATGAAATTAACCCGAATAGCCATTGATAGTGCCAAAGCCATCTACGTAAGATAAAGACAACAAACATGCACATCTAAGCTGAAACTATTCTGGAAAGTAATATACCTAACGGGCCACATTACCGATTCCACCACAAGCTTATCCAAATAATTCTTCCACAGTACTGACTTTCCAAAGCAGTATAAAACCTTTCTTCCTTTTTTTTTCTTGAAGGACATAACCAATTTATTTTCCTCTACTTGCAACCCCCTCCAATTTAAAAAGCAGTAACTAGCTTTTACAGTTATACTCACTTGCTGAATACTCATCCCCCACCATTTTAGGGCCATGACAGTGAAGCAAACTAAAGAAATACTACTGAAAATGCATTCATCTTGTTTTAAAGTTTGCCCACTTCATCCCTCCTTCCTTAAGCTTGCATCAGAGATAAGTGCCAGACCTCTTGCTCACATCTTTAATTTCTCACTCATGGTTTCCTCAGCTGTTAAATATCTTATAATCATTCCCCTGCCAAAAGTATCCCACCTAAAGATGTAAAGGACTTCAGACTAATTTCCAGTGTATGTTCCATTATAAATTTTTTTTGAAAAACCTGCTCTACAAGCAAGCACACATAAATATTTATGGACTACCATGTGACCAGCTGCACGGCTTTAGAAACTCTTTCAGTACAACACCAACCACTGCCACTGATACATAATACAACAATATAAGCAATCGGCTGATCTGTGATGATATCCTTTGTGGATATGACCAGGGCCTTCAAGACCATCACCCATAACCTCCTGTTCCAAAAACTATACAAACCAAACTTTGGAGAAAACTCAGTCAATTGGTTCCAAAGTCAGGGCTAGAACAATTAAAAAATTATTCAAATAATACTTTATATGAATATGGAATGTGTAACACAGGTGTTCCTCTGTCTTAGGACCCCACTTTTCTTCATCTTTATAAAAGGTATTACTTTAGACCTCACTGACCTCAAGACTGTACTGCCCACCTAATGCTATCTTCGTGATGAGTTCAACAAAGCCCATGAGACTTTACAAACAAAATGGTATCATAGGATTGGATCATAGGTGGTTACTAGACAACCGGTACTAGAACCATTTTCATGCTTAGCCATTCATGTGCCAATTTTATCAGTTATCAATGCCCATGGGCTAGGGCATCTACAAACTGCCGGTTCCATACAGCCACAGGTGACAAGCCAGTGGTGAATTTATTTCCCATCCATTGGTCCAAATTGCATTTTAATAGGATTAGGGAAGAGCTCTGTTTCACATGAATGGGGAGTCTGTTCTAGAGATGGGGTAATATCTTAGACACACACCTATCCCTCCAACATGTTCTGTTTATGTCACAGACAAGGTTTAGATCCTTACAGCAGGTATTTCTAGTGCTGATTGTTTTGTGAATGTGTAGCAGAGCCATCAGAGCTGGATTGGAGAATGCCTTTTAGGTTAGGCATAGTTCATCCCTCAGTAGTCTGTAGAAGACTGAGTGCAGGAAACAGGGTTTGAGGAGGTCTGCATAGGACATATTATTTACATCCTGTATTCTTTTAGTGAAGAACCACTGTAGCCACTCCAGTTGTTACAAGTGCCTGGTCAGGTACATGCCAACAGGTGCATTGTACTTGATTATTGGTCTAACAATGGCTGAATATAGAGGAACTATAATCTCATTAGATCTGGATGCCATGCCCTTACTTATATGTTGTGCCACATAGAAAGATTTTCTCATTACCATGGACACATGGTGATCAAACAGGTTACTGTCAACCTGAGTTCCTTAGTCCCTTACCAACAGGTGTACTCTTAGGGGAGTGTTATCAATGTTGCAATTTGCACTGGTAGTTATCTTCCCAAATTATATAATTATGCATTTTTCCACTGAGGTTTAGGCTATGGTTCTGGCACTAGTTATTTGTCTGTATCAGACCATCCTGGTGGATATCTACATCTTTGGGAGATTCATTGATTGCCCCCATCTTGGAGTCATTAGCAAATTTGGTCAGCCAAAGGCCCTCTATTTGCTTTGACTTCACAGAAGTATATTCCAAATAGGAGAGCTCCCAGTACTGAGCCTTATGGGACAGCACTAGTAACAAGCCTCTTGGTGGAGGTGGATTCCACCACTCTAATTCATGTGTCCTATCTGATATCCATTTGGCTATCCATTGGGTGACATAGTGATTTAGCAATACATTTTTGAGTTTGTCTATAATACTTGAGTGCGGAATTGTGTCAAATGCCTGTGCTAGGTCAAGGTAGCTAGTATGTGCTATTTTACTCTCATCAATGGCTTCTTGAAAAAGTCCACCAAGTTTAGTAAACATGACCTGCCCTTGACGAAACCCAAATGGGATGGTTCCAGTGTTTGATGATTTCCTTTGTCTTTGTTTACCAGGTCCACAATAATTCTTTCCATGGCCGTGCATAGTGGGTCTGTAGTTCCCTAGGTTTGTTGATGGTCTGCCTTTGTTTAAAGGGATGACAGTTGCAGTCATCCATTCCCTAGGGATGAAGTCTGTCTGGAGGCTGTGGATGAACTGATATTCTAGTGGACCTGACAGGTCATGTTTCAAGCTATTTAGGGGGCATCCTGGGCTATTATCAAGACTTACTGATGCAATGTTTTTAGCTCTTGAGAGTGCAGTGAGGACTTGTTCTTTAGCAATAGTTGGGGGAGAAATGGTAAAGGGTATTCACAGGTGGGAAACTGGTGGTGATGGAGGGGTGAAATTGTAGCTAAATTTATAGGCCAAAAAATTTGCTATATATTATGGTTCAGTATAGGAAGTTCCATTTACTATTAGCTCAGTACACAGTTGGGTGTTCCTTTTAAGGCTGTGTACATAAATGAAAATGTGGGAAGTTATTTTTGCCTCAAAGTTAACTTTGGTGGATTTGATTAATCCCCTGAGTTGCTTGTTGAGATCGATGATAGAGTATTTTGTCTTTTTGGCATAGCCCTTCCTGTTTTCGAACATAATTTTCTTTCTTTTGTTGTACAACCTATTTATACATGGGGTCTACCAAAGGGGCTTGTTTTTGGAGTTTGTCCTAAATTTATTTCAATTTGGAACTGCTGTTTCTATGCAGTTATCTACACTCTTGTACAGGGTTTCCATAAATACTTCTGCATAGGCCACTGTATTTTCTGAGTTGGGGGGGGGCAGAATTTAGCTATGCCTTCACTTAATATGAGGTAGTTTGCCTTGGAAAAGTTCTTAAAGGTTCTGAAATGTGCTGGGAGTTCAGCCTTTACATTTATTTCAAGAGTTACTGTTTTTGTGATCTGATTTGACCGGTGAGGACATTACACCAGGTGGGGTGCAACATTCTCTCATATTTGTAAGTACCAGATCCAGAATATTTGCACAGCAAACCACCAACTGAAGAAGGAAAAGCAAACCACAGCCACAGAAAAAAATCCAAAAACTATTTATTCACTCTAGCGCCGCTGCAAAAAAGCCTTTAAGGAGTACAACAAAGTTCAAATAACACTCAATAAATACACACATAAATAAATTAATCAACGAATCAGAAACATCTAAACATTGAATATTTCCAATTAAGCTTAGTGTTTATATTTTAAATGTGTTATATTTTAAAATAAATATAGCTTCTTTATATAACAATTTATCCTTCACAGAAACCAACTCACCCGCATCAATATTAACCTTTTCTAAAATACTTCCTTTAAGAAGTCTGAAATTACTCAAATGGTAATTTCTAAAGTGAATTGCTAGAGGATTACCACAATTACCATTTCTTATAGCTCTAATATTTTCCTGAAATCTCACTTTAAACATTCTTTGGCTTTACTCCACATAAAATTTCTCACAAGGACACTTAAAACATAAATAATTCCAACAGTATTACAAGAAAAAATGAATAGGACTAAAGCTAACTCCATTAATCTTAGAAAAACTATTACCAATAAAAGAACAAATACAACAATTGCCACATACAAAAGTACCTAATCTAGAAAAAGCTAATTTACTAACTCTAGCATATGGCATCTGGAACCTACTGTGTACTACATACAATATCAGCTATAATATTTATTACTTATTTATTTTTATTTTTTTATTTTACATTTGTTAACCGGGGGTGTCTGACTGAGCCAAAAAGGCCCTTTTTCAGCAGAGGCCCGGGGAGAAAAGCTCCACATAGACAAATTACAGATATATTTAGTTATTTAGACATGATCACTATGCACACAAATTACAAAAGACATGTTTTTACAGTGGTATGCAGCACATCAACAGTTACAGTGGAGAGAACAAACAAAAAAATATTAATTTAAAAATAAAGGTAATTAATAGATTTGTGGTTTAGAGCTGACATTTGGAACATAGGTAGAATACATACATAGTACACAGGTACAGTACATACATTGTAGATTAGCCAGTGTTTGTGAGTAAGATTGAAAACTATTATTAAGTACTCTAGGTTTAGTATGTGTAGCTTATCCACTTTCACTAGCCTGGGGAGCAGTCATGGCACTGCCAACTTTGCTTGAGATGTTGCCTGATGAGGTCTTTAAAGGAGGCTTTGGATGATGTGTTTTGAATGCTAGTGGGGACAGAGTTCCATTTTTTAGCCACTTAACTACTATATAGTGCATCTCCAAAGCTATTGTAGCTGTTGGAGACTTCTAGTAGTAGTTTGCTTAATGATCTAAGAGGCCTTTTGGCTGAGTGATGTTGTACTAGGATTTTGAGAGCAGGACACTTATTGGGGAGGTAATAGATCGAATGACAGAGGCAGAGCTGATTGTAGGTTAGGAGGCTGGGGAGTTCAAGCCAGTGGAGCTGTCTCAAAGCAGTACAGTGATGAGTTCTATATGAGCAATTTGCAGCAAAGCGGGCAATTCTGTTATAGCAGGCTTCCATTTTGCTTAGTTCAGTTTTGTTGAGATTAGTCAGAATGGGAGATGCATAGAGTAGGGTGGATAGAAGTTGGGACCGAGCAATGGCTGATCTTGAGTTGTTTGTAAGAAATGGTTTGATACGATAGAGTGATCCCAGTTTGGCATGTACTTTTTTAATAGTTAAGTTGAGATGACTATCCAATTTTAGGTGGTAGTCTATGGTTATTCCCAATAGCTTAGCCTGTGCCACTGGAGTGATTGGAGTAGCATTTGTGGAGTACATAGTGAATTGACTGTTATCAGTGTTTTTGTTAGTACTGGTTATAATCATAAGCTGAGTTTTCTTTGGATTGAGGATAAGTTGGGCTTTAGTAAGGTAGTTTTCAACATCAGAGAATGCTAGTTGAGTTGTTTGCAGGAGGGTGGAAATGTTTTGTGCAGCACAGATTAAGGTAGTGTCATCTGCGTACTGAATAATAGATGCATGCTGTGTGGAGGTATGGAGGTCATTTGTGAAGATTTTGAATAGTAGTGGTCCTAAGATAGAACCCTGTGGGACTCATATAGTTATGGGCAGCTGAGGAGAGAGAGAATTTTCCCATTTCACAGCTTGGTACCTGTCAGTTAAGTAGCTTTGGAACCAGGTAAGAGTGGAATTTGATAGGTGATATTGGTTTAGTTTTTTTAGCAGGATTTGGTGCGAGACTGTGTCAAATGCTTTGGACATATCTAAAAAAGAGCTGATACCTGCAGGCCTTCATTTTTGAGACGGTTTACTGTGTCTGTGAAGCAGAGCAGGGCTGTAGTGGTGCTATGGGCAGGTCTGAAACCATGCTGAGTAGGTGACAGGATGTTGCTGTCTAGGAGATATTTTAGCACCTGGGTATGGACGCATTTTTCTAGGATCTTGGCCAGGGGGGAGAGTAAAGCAATGGGTCTGTAGTTATTAAGTTCAGTGGAAGTCCTGCTTTTATGTATGGGTGTAACATAGGATATTTTCCAGAGTTTGGGCACATAGTTTTCAACAATTGATCTGTTTATGAGAGTGGAGATTGGGATAGCAATAGCATCTACTGTGAGTTTCAAGAAATAGCTGGGGAGTAGGTCGGCTGCTGTTGATGAGGTTTTTAGTTTGGGGAGCATGCTGTTGATTGAAGTGGTGGAAACTGTTTTGAGGGTAAAGCTTGTATTAGTGTTATTTGTGTTGGGGGGGGGATAGTGAGGAAGGAACTGTCCTGTGATACTAAGAATAGAATTGAGTTCACAAAGTGGGAGTTGAATTGTGTTTCGATGGGAACTTTAGTGTCAGGGGTGGTTGGTTTGGGGGTAGCCTTTTGGGTGGATTTTAGTAGCTGGTTTACATTTTTCCAAAATTTTTGGGGGTTGTGTTGGTATTTAGTTTGTAATGTTGTGTAGTAGGATTTTTGTGTCCAGCCTAATGCATTTTTTTGCATGGGTGCGCAGTTCTTGGTACTTAATTAGGCTTTGTGTTTCTTTATTTTTTTGATAGTAAAGCCAGGCAGTGTCTCTGGACTTGAGGATTTGTTTGGCTTCTTTACTGAGCTAGGGGTTTGTAGAGGTTCTAACCTTGATTTTGTGCAATGGAGCGACAGTGTCTAGGTGTTGTAGAAATGTTTTGTTGAAATATGCTACAGCCTGATTAAGTGGGAGGGTTTTTTAGGGGGGTCCTGTCACAGTTACAGAGTAAAGTATTGAGGACCTCAGGACAGATTTTTTTGTGTTTCTAGTGGATATATAGTTAGTGGTTTTGCATATGCTTGTTCTACTATGTATAAAGTATATTATGTTGTAGTCACTTAAGGTATCTGGGAGACTGCCTGCGTGGGGGTACAATGTGGGATTGTTAGTTAGGACCCAGTCAATGATATATTCCCTTTTAGATTTTTTATCACATCTAGTTGGAATTTGGACTAGCTGCTGGTAGCCATGGAGATTTATTAGATTACTTGGTGGTTCTGATATGCAGGTGAACCAATCTAGGTTGAAATCCCCCCAGAATAAGGGTTTCTTGTGAGTATGTGGAAGAACACCAGGTTAAGAAGTCTTCAAGGCTAGCAGGTGTATTACCAGGTGGAATATAGATCACAATTGTTATGAGATAAGTATGTCCCAATTATTGGTGGAGGGGTAGGAGGTTGGTAATTGACGTACAGTTAAGTTGGACTTATACAGTAAGGCAGTTCCACCCCCTTTACGAAGTGTTCTTAGGTTCATAGGTTCGTACTAGGCTATCTGCCCTAGGGCATTTATAAGCCTAGCCAGAGTGTATGTGGCTTACACCACCCCTTAGGATGAGAATAGTATGCCCTTTTAGGGTTTAGTTTACTATGCCTCTGTCTAGTAGTGACACAGAGATGACCCCCGGGGTAAACTTACGATCTCCCATCCACTCGTCGAGATTTCTCTTGAATAGAGTCAGTAAGGGGCTCTGCCTAACATGGACTGGAATTCTGTTCCAGAGTGTAGGGAGCCTCTGGGTTATGAATCTGTCCCTCCAGCACGTTCTATTTATTTCTGTGTTGAGGTTTAAGTCACTTGTTCTTGTGGCTCTGATGGATTTGGATTTTCTGAGGTGGAGCATGTCCATTAATTCAGGATTGGACATGGCCTTGTACGTCAGGCACAGATCACCTCTGAGTAGGCGGTATGCGACTGAATAGAGCTGGAGTTTTTCAGTCGGGCAGCATATGACATATGTTTAAGACCCTTTATCCTCTTGGTGAGGAACTTTTGGGGTCTTTCCAACTGCTGCAGGTGTCGGGTGAGATACATCCCAAATGGGGCATTGTACTCAATCATTGGCCTGATAAGAGAAGAGTACAGGGGCACAATGACCTCTCTTGATCTAGATGTGAAACCCTTCATGATAAGGTGGGCAATATAGAAGGTCTTCCTAACCACTTTGGCAATGTGAGTGTCAAATGAGAGGTTACTGTCAACCTGGGTCCCTAGGTCCCTGATTACCTCTTCCGTACTTAATGGATTACCGCCTATGTGGTAATTTGTCAGTACCTTGTTTTTTCCAAAGGGTATGACTATACATTTCTTGGCATTCAGCTTAAGGCCATGGCTCTGGCACCAATTATCTGTTTCTATGAGGCCTCTCTGAAGGATGTTTGTGTCCGCTGGAGTATCAACTATGGCGCCCAGTTTGCAGTCATCTGCGAACTTTGTCAGCCACAATCCTCCTATGTTTGCCTGTACCTCGGAAAAATAAATGCTGAACAAGAGGGGTCCCAGGACTGAGCCCTGTGGGACACCGCTTGTGACTGGCTTAAAGTCTGACATAGCTCCAGCAACTCTGACCCTGTGGGTTCTGTCCTTGAGCCAGTTTGCAACCCATCTTGTGACATATGGGTTTACATTTAAGCTGGTGAGTTTGTCTATGATGCCCGAGTGGGGTATTGTGTCAAAGGCTTTTGCAAGGTCAAGGTAGGCTGTGTGAACTGCCTTGCCCTCATCAATGGCCTTAGTGACTGTTTCAAAAAAGTCGACCAAGTTCAAAAGGCAGGATCTGCCCTTGACAAAGCCAAATTCTGTCTTGTCTAATGATATTGTAGCTGTTACAGAGAACTTCTGAGTTAGCTATGTTTTTATTTAGCCAGGTTTCTTTTAAAGCAACTATGTCTGGGGAGTAGTGCACTATTGTGGCCTGGAGTTCAGGTATTTTATTTTTGATACTTCTAATATTAATATTTAGCATTAAAAGATGATTGGTTTTGCTGCTGTTGTTGATTTGTGTTGGACAGGATGGATTTGGGCCTGGGTTGGGGTGGATATCCCCACTTATGGTGAGCCTGGTATTATAATGGTGATACAGATGTTGGAGTTTGGTGAGGAGTGTGAGAAAGTATTGTGTTTTTTTGGAGTAGGAATGAGAGCATATGTGTTTAGTTCTGAATTGGTCTGTTATGTAGTTCTTGAACAATTGTGGGCAGATATTATTATAATGTGTGGTGTCTGTATATGAGAGTGCAGAATGTAGTGTTGTGCTACTAAGTTTAGGGATATTGCTAGAGTGATAACTTGTGGTGTTGTAAAGAATTATGAGAAGACAGACTAGACTTAGTTGTGTGATAGTCATGGTTATAAAGTTAAAGTTGGTATTAGATGGGGGTCTGAATAGGAATTATAGGGTTGCACTATATGTAGACGGGTAAGGAGTGTGGGTGATGTAAAAAATGCCTAGTGGGAATGAAAGTGATTGAGAGTATTTTGTGTGCAGTAAGTTGGTGTGGTATAATGTGATCTGACTTGAGGAGCTGTGATTGGTAGAGGTGATGTGAAGGTGAGCTGTGGGTGTGGCTGTGATTACTATAAATGTAGAGGTAGTGGGGGCGGGAGGAAATAGGGGACAGGGCAGGGGAGCAGAGAGAGCCCGAGCATTAGTGAGGGTGAATGGAGCGGGGCAGAGCCCACCAAGACAAGAGTAAAATGTAAGTATAACTTTACAAATCTGAACACTTTAAACAAATTCCTGAGGTCTAATGGCTTACCAGCAAGCAGAATGCAATTGCTGAAGAGCACTTGTGTCCTGGTGGGTGGGAGACTAGAAATTTAAAGATGGCTCCATGCTCAGCAGGATTCTAATATAGACTTAATATTGGGGGAGGGAGATAGCACAAGGGGTGTAAACCAGGTGGAATGCAGAGAAACCAGAGAGGCAATCAGTAGAAAACTATCGGTGATGGCCTCAGAGGGGGTAAGTAAGAATTCAAACTACCTGTAAAGTGAAGGAGAGAAGAGACAGCAAACTTTATTAAGGTTGGGAGTGTGTCTTCACACTGACTTGCTGATTAGTAACCAGTTTATGCACAGATTAGAGTAGGGAGATACATTAGCAATGAAGGGGAATGTATAGAGATGCAAATAAACAAGTGGGCCTCCAAGTGATACAAACTAAGGCAGAAAGCACTGAGAGGGCTGCTTGATGGTTAATTTATTCACAGTGATCTGAATTAAATGTATACTGTCTATTGGACAGTTAGAATTACTGCACTAGCTGGGGGGGGGGGGGGACACAAGGCTACAACAGTCAGTTTTATTAGCATGCTGAGAACTACTAAGAAATACTGCTAATGAAAGCATGTAACTCCCAAGGGGTAATATCTAACTCTATCTTTTAAGGCTCAACACATTAAAATGGGTATTTGTTTCCTTAAAGAGTAATTATTCCAGTTTTTTACACATATGTTGTAATTCATTAGAAAGAATCATAAAAGAATTAACACCAACCAACATAAATGGATTGTCTATGTGGCGGTTTCTTTCCTCAACATGTTTATCCTAAAATTTAACTGCTGCATCTCCATTTCGACCCAGTTTATCCTCAGCATGAAAAACATATTGCTCCATTGAACACTGGGACCCATCTATAGTATTTTCACAAAATATTCTCAGGATATTAACAGAAGGATCTGTGGCGATAACAACACATCACACCACCAACTGTAGAAGGAAAGGGTTTATATCAGAAAACCGAATGTCCAAAACTGCGAACACCTAATGAGCGACACATATATGCCGAACTACAAAAAGAGCGAAGGACCTAAATGTTGAAAACCATAATACCGAATGCACTTTAAACTACAACAGCGCCACACAGGTAAGTAAAACACACACACACACAAACAAACTTCATTAATCACACTTTTGCAGGGGGGCAAGCCCCCCTGCACCCTCCATGTGGGGGGATGTGCCCCACACACACCTCCTACTTATATATACCGAGATCGCACTACAGTGGTGAAAAGAATATATTTCCTCTTCCCATGATCACCCTGCTTAGCCACAGAAATTAGTTTGGCGTTCCGGTTTTCGACATTTACAGCCTTCGCGCTTTTCGTCCTTTGCCGTATATGTATCACTCATTAGGTGTTTGCCGTTTTGAGCGGTTGAGCATCTAATATAGACCCGAAGGAAAAGCAAACAACAGCCACAGAAAAATTCTGAAAATTATTTCTTCACTCTAGCACTTCAGCAAAATAGCAGAATATTTGTGCCCCTAGTAGGTGAGCAGACTAGCTGTTTCACAGTGTTTGCATTGACAAAATCCAGGAATCTTTCAGCTTGCATATTAGTGGCTGTATATGTATCCCAGAGTGTGATGGGATTGTTGAAATCATCCATGAATATGGCATTGGACTGAATTGTGAGTCACTCCAGTACATTCAGTTATCTGGTATGGTTATCCTGGGTAATAAATGGGGAACTATAGCTAACAAGTGTATGGTATTAGACTTTACCTAAGGTTAGATGGGCATGGAGTATCTCATTCATGTCATATTGTTTGACTAATTTTGAGGTGTGTTTAATTTTTATGTGGATGGTTACACCACCACCTCTTGTTCCTTCATGAGCGGTAGCTGTTCTAAATGTGTGGAAGGCATTATAGCCTTGTACTGCCGGGGCACTTTCTACAGCTTTAAACCATGTCTCAGTAACTTCACATGCACAGATGTCACAACTCTCAAGGCGAGGTGTGCTTTCAGGGAATGTAGCTTCTTGTTGAGACTCCTAGCACTGAGCAGTAACATCTTTAATTTATCTTATTTACAATTTACTATGTTGGGAGATTTATCAGATTGGCATTGCCTAAAACAAAGGCACTATATGGATGGATAATGCTTTTTCCAATAACTGAAAGCCTTTTGGGGACAGGTAAAGACCATCCCTGGTAAAGCAGCATTGTCTGTAGATCATGTCCTCCCAAGCTGACAAATATTGGACCCCCTTAGAATGACACCAGTAACTAAGCAATTGATAAAGTCAGTCATCCTCTGCATATATTGTAGTATCATCTTTGGAGAAGGTAGAATGCTGCTCAGTGCTAGGCTCATACCTGCCTGGGACACATAATCTGAATGCTCTATCATGTTTCTCTTTGTATAGTCTAGGGAGGAATATCTCAGGTCATATAGGGGTTCAGATCCTGCAGCAATTCACAATCCTCTCACTATTGTGAATGAGATTACAAGACTAAGATTCCTAGACTAAGTAAAATGCAAACAAAAAAATTTACAATTCTGTCATTATTGTGAGTTATACTGCAAGATTACTGTCCCCAGACCAAGTAAAGTATAAACAATAAAAAGCAGTAGAAATGAAATAAATGAGGCTCGGATCAGGCAGCAACTCACAATTCTCCCACTACTCTGAGGGGTACTACACGACTAAGGTCCCAGACCAAGTTAAAAAATGCAAATAGTTGACTTTTCTGTTGAAACAAGGAAAATGCAGAAAAGAAAACACACAATTCAGATTAACACTCTGAATATTTCAGCGTGCACTTGTTGAAATTGAATTATATAAAACAGAGGCTAACTTGAGCTTTATGAGTCTAAACTTCTTCTTCTTTTGGCTTTTCCCAGTTAGGGGTCGCCACAGCGGATCACCTGTCTGCTCATGATTGGTAGTAGAGTTTTATGGTGTCGAATTGCCAACCCAGCGCCCAGCCTTCCACAGAAGGCACACACATGCACACACTCACTCCTAGGGCCAAATTAGAGTGCCCAATCCACCTACAACATGTCTTTGGGATGTGGGAGGAAACCAGAGCACCTGGAGGAAACCCACGTGACCACAGGGAGGACATGCAGACTCCGCACAGAAGGCACCCCAGCCGAGGATCGAACTGGAGAACCTCTTGCTGTGAGGTGACAATGCTAACCGCTGCACCACCGTGGCTGCCCAGCTTTATGAGTCTAATGGGAGTGCCTTATCAGTTTAAGCTTCTAGAGTCCAGTAGAAACAGCACTGACAGGGTCTTGTAAACTTTAATTTACAGTAGGGGTGGGTAGCTAAAAAGGCACCAACTTTAGAAGCACAACAAGAATAGGAAAAATGCAAAAATAAATGCAGTCAAACAGCAGTTTTAAACTCACAGCTCTTATAGCTGAAGAAGAATGTAGGTGAATACTTTAAATAAGAAAATTGTTTCTCAGCTCCTCTCACTAATTAACTGGATCTAGTTCTTATTGAATCAGTGAATGCAAAAGGAATGTTTGCTAACTGACCCTAGCCAACGCCTTTTAAAACTTCAAGAAAAAACACGTTTCAGTTAAACAGAATTTAAAAAGCAACAAACTGTAACATAATAATATGGAAATCAAAAAGTAATGGAAATATCTAAACCTTAAATATAGAAAATCCAAAAAATCAATGCAATCAAACAGCAGTTTTAAATTCAGAAGTCTTGTAGCTGAAGAGGAACTTAGGTATGGTATTCACTACCCCTCCAAAATTGTCCTATACTACTACTCAGATATATTACTGGTAAATCCATTCCAAATGTTTCTTAACAAAAATAAGATTCTTCACTCTCCTTCTCAATGATAACATCTCCACAAAGGTATTAACACAACTCAAACTCTGCTAACAAACCTCCCACTTACTGCTGCAGAGCTATTGCAGAAAAGAACAATACACAATTCAGATTATCACTTTGAATATTTCAGTGTGCAGTAGATGAAACTGGATTATATAAAACAGAGGCTAACTCGAGCTTCAAGAGTCTAATGGGAGAGCCTTAGTTTGAGCTATTAGTGTGCCATAGGAACAGCACTGAGAGGGGCTTGCAAACTCTAATTTACAATAGGGGCGGCAGCTAAAAAGCAACCAAGTTTAAAAGCACAAAAGAGTTGGGCAGGTGGGTAGGAAAATTCCAAAAATCAATGCAGTTATAAACTCAGAGGTCTTGTAGCTGAAGAGGAATGTAGTTATGGTATTCACTATCTCTCCAAAACTGACTGTCTACCCTATAGTACTACTCAAATATAGTAATGGTAAATCCATTCCAATGTTACACAATAAAAATAATTAAGGCCCCTCACTTTCCTTCTCACTTCTTACTGATAACATTTCCACAAAGGTGTTAACACAACTCAAACTCTGCTAACAAATCTCCCACTTACTGCTTCCTGCTGCTCGCAGTGCTATTGCCAAAATGTTCAAATTTCAAAACTTGAATATGGATTACTTATAGTCTGCTTACACTCATCTCACAACACCCATGCACACAAATTGCAAACAATAAAAATAATATTTTAAGATTTGTTCTACTAACAGTTGATAATGTACATCATTTCAACATCCTGGAAAAGGTCAAATAGCTTCTTTCATAACTAGGTCCATCTGTCTCCATTCCACTTTGATTTATATAGTAAGTCCTCCACACAGATTATTACCCTTGTCTGGAAGGATTACCCCCAGTTAAGGAGGTAACCTACTCCCTAAGAATTAACAAAAATGACCCTATTACACTAGTCAGTCCAAATTGAAAACTGCTATAGGGGAAAGAGCATTCTCCAGTATAGGCCCTAAATTTGTAACATCATCCTAAATAATGTTAGAAATAACGAAACCCTGCAAACCTTCAAAACCTCATTAATCAATTAGCTAATATATTCAAATGTTCCAAAATATTAATCTGTTTCTACCCCCACTAAATTGCTTTAATTTGTTACTAGTTTACTAATAACACTTCAGCTCTAATATGATTATGTGTACCTCTTTTTAATCTGTGTGAATGTCATTGATTACCTAGTACATCCTTGGTAGCACTTTTCAATGCATATTTTTGAATTGTGAAATGCATCATTGTTGATTCATATTGTATTAAGTTGTATTAAGTTCCATTTATTATGTTTCATTAGCAATATCCTATATCTCAAGTGCATCACTGTGAGTCTCATATTTCATTGAAAATGTGTCTTGAAGAGTTAGATTTAATGTAACTGGGTTGTGATTGAAATAGTTCAGTAGGGCAGCTAACTTACCAGGTTAGCAAATTGCAAATACATAAATAAATAAAATAAATGAATAAATACAACAAGCCATGATTTTTATTGTTTGCCCTTGGTTATACTAGATTTGGTAAAATAAAAATTGACTGTTTTGACACAGAAAATGTATAAATGCAGTTTTGCACCAAGAAATTATCTTTCAAGACTGTAAATGGTAATACTCAGATCACTAGCTATAGACCTATAGATTTAATAAACCCAGATATAAAAATATGTGCAATGATTTTCGCTAAGAGAATGAAGCAAATATTCCCCTGTATAATTCCCTTCTTTTAATCTGTTTCTTTTTTTAGCTCAAAAATTCCTCTTTTCAAACAATAACATTTGCATCCTTACAACTGTTAAATTTAAATTAGTAAGTCAATGTACATGCTTTTGTAATTGATGCATTAAAGGCCTTTGATAGACTCAATATCCCTTTTCTCTTTCAGGCTCCCCAAAAATTTGGTTGTCTTACAGCTTTCATTTAGAATATTAGGGTACTATGCACTAATCCATTAACTCAGTTATTTATCAATAAGTGTCTTTCAAAACCACTCAATTAAAAACAGAGTAAGACAGGAATGCCTTCTCTCTCTGCTTATCGACTCAATTTGTATATTGAAGTGTTATTTTTAATTTTAGCTCAAACTACCAATTACATTGTTGCTATCATTTAAATTTTAAAATACCATTAACTGCCACTTTGGACAATGTAAATATATATTTAGCTTGCCCTAATGTGGATTTAACTAAAACATTACATGCTATCCATGACGTTTTGAAATTTGCCATTTATATATTAAGTTTACATATTCCCATCTTTTCACAATTCTTAAATCCAGACCATATAATACTGACTCTAAGAAACTGGAGGGTCTACTTGTGTCTGAATCAATTAAATATTTAGGTATTAATTTTGCTATGCAAACTCACTCTAACTTCTTTCAAAATGCACATAAACTTGCCTAAGTATTATCTCTGATGTGCAATGATGGCAATCTATATTATACTCTTTGCTATCCAAAATTGCTATTATTAAAATGAATATTCTTCCAAGACTTTTATTTCAATTGATGTCTTCCTAAAAGACTTTTCTATCAATTAACCAGTAAACTATCTAAATTTTTATGGTACCGGAAGAGTATTAGAATTTCTTATTCTAAATTAATTCACCATAAACAACAAGATGGTATGAGCTTACAAGATCTTTATATGTATTATCCGATAATGAGATCTTCCAGACTTATAAGAACCATATACTTCAGTGCTTTCTCTACAACATGGAATCCAGCATTGGCAGACAAATTAAAGCAATAAACTGTATTACAAAAGCAGTTCCCTGTTTTACACTTAAATATATTAAAAAACTAAAATTTAGTTTGATAATCAAGCAACAAATTGACCATTTTCAGAACTTAATGAACAATTTAAATTTAGATCAAATAGCCCTTCTATTTCAACCTAATCATAAGAATCCAAATATCCAAAGTAATAATAAAATGATAGCTATGTCACAGTTTCCACTACTTATAGACGCAACCATTCAAAGATTTGCTAAACATAAACATAATATCCCCTAACACGTTGTCTCCAAATTAAATCTATTCAGAAGTTATTTTCTATAGTAAGATCAACACAGACTTATGCATTAAAGTCTTCTACATATTTTAAAATTGAAAATTCTTCAAAGTTAAACCTATTGGTTTCATTAATAGCTGCTTTTCAAGGTCCTAAACTACTATCCACAGTACATAAAATTTATATACAAAAAAAATTCATGATTATTACCTATTTGCAAATTCATGGAGCATATATAATTCATTTCCTTTTACAAATCAAAATATGAGATATATGATCTCCTTGAATGTAAAATATATACCCTATTATTATACTGAATTTATGATCAATAATAATGCTTATTTCACTCCATTTTTTAAGGCCAAGTATAATATTACTTCCTCCATTGGCTGTATTTCTTGTAACAAACCTGAAGCCAATTTATTTCCTAACACAAGGGAATGTAAATCATCTCAACAATATGGCTTAAATGTTTAAAACAATTCAAAAACAATTCCTAATATAAAATCATTCCCCTGCCAATTTGTATAACTACATGTACCTCAGAAAGATTTAAACTTAGTATATTGAAACTGTCAAGTATTATTTTTTGTATGACAAAGTTTTATATAACTAATAGTATTTGCTATGTACCATATCATGATGTGAATTTATATCAGCTTTATTTAAGCAATATAAAGCTAATACATTAACTTCTATTTGCAAAAATGAACCTAAGTCTGTTATCAGAGCATGGGAACTAGTTCTAAACATTTTGAATGAAGATATTAGAGGAACCTTTCTTTTTTTCTTTTAATTTTGGAGGCATTCATGCATGGACATATACTAATAACATGAAGTAGATGCTGATTGTATATAGATTGTATATGGTATAAATAGATGATATTTGCATTTTATAATTTACTCCATTTAAACTGTATTTTGTTGCTATGTTTGTTATCAAATCAAGGCTGTATGTCACTATCATTTCTATATGTCAAAAGTAATAAAACGTTTTTTGAGATAAAAAGACTGTAAATGGTAAACTCAGTATCAAATTAAAAACCGCAATCAATGTTAAGTTCAGATATGAAACTATTTTTAATCTGCAAATTTTATACGTGCGTGTATGTGCACATACATACACAAAACACACACACACACACACACACACACATAAATTCCTTTACAACCAAGCAAGTACCACATGCATAAGATTCCTCACATATGACTCAGTGAATGCCATTTCTATGAACTCATAGATGTCAACACAACTGCATGCACAGCAGCAACATAAAAGGCATATTCATGTACAAAACAAAAGCATTCTTTTGATGTAAACAGTTTTGCAGGCATCTAGTGAGCCTACACCCCACACTCCATTTTGTAGGTGGCAAGTGCCACTGCATCGCCACATCCACCTTACTTAACTATTCTTACTCCAAGGCTGAGCTACCTTGGAAAAACAGCAATGCTGAAACTGATCAAAAATACATCTCATTCCATCTGTGGGAGTAAATCAGCTTGGTATGGGGGGGCAATGGCCCAAAAATAGGGACAAGTTTGAAATGTTATTCTTACAAACTTAGAAAGTTGATAGAATAACAGGTTTTGTATTAGCATGAATTTTCTGAAGTGTATGAAGTCTGAATCTCAAATGTCTGTCATTATTTTCTAACTTCAGTCCTCAAAGATTTGGCAATGATTTGCTAGTAAACCACAATTTTATGAGTAACAGGCCAAAAAATATAAGGCAGAAATCTGGACATTCTGCAAAAATCCGTACAGTTGAGACGTATGGGGGGGAGCAAAGCCACCTGACTAATGCCATTGATTTGCTGACGCAGCCTTCATTGAAGGGTGGGGGCATGTCAAGATAAATATAGCTAGTACTGGGAGGAAATTGGTGTAACTACCCAAGCAGGTGACAGTAACCCTTATTGGCACATTTAGAGGAGTGGGGGTAGCATACATGCACATACAAAAAGACATTGGTGCTGTTTGCAGGGATGCAAATGTTCTTGTTGTCATCAAGGGAGAGTTTAGGCTATTCATATTAAAGCTGCCCTCATAACTGGCTATGGTACAAGGAACCAAAAAGTCTTCCTGTATGATGGGCATCCCAGACTGCTGTCATTCCTTTACATCTGTAGATTTCCCTCCACTGGGGAGTGAATGGGCTTCCAATGGGGGAGGCTTAATGGTTGGCAGGTAGATGGGGGAGGGAATTATTTAATAAGAAAAGAAGAAAGGTAAAAAAAATGTGTTAGAATACATCTAGAAGACCCCCATACTCTTTATCGTATTTAATTCTGAGTAGACTTAAAGAATTTCTCTGGAGTTTCAATTTGGTCATATGCAAAAATATGTAAATAATTTTCTTGTCCCTCATTCTCCCATCACCAGCAACTCCTCATCTCCTGTTGATCCATTAACTATCTCTTTCCTTTGTTTCCCAGAGCACTGAGAATAAGGGGTGGTGAAAAATAGTGATCAAACCTAGCATTCAGGAAGGGTAAAGGGAATTTCTGAATACTTTTAACAGCTCTGAGTGGTCAGAAAGCCAGGTATAATATGATGCTCCCCACATACAGGCACACACACCTGTCACATCCTTGATACAAGAGCTGTAGTCACAGGCCTTCACTCATCTAGACCTTATGTGGTGGACTTGACGAACTCACCCCTGTGACAGGCACTCCTTCTCATCTCATGCCAGTGGGCTGTTCTTACGGCCGGGTTCTTCATCAATCCCTGGCTACTTTGGCATAGTTATGGATAACATTTCTACACACTGGAGCTGTTTCAGGCCTATTTAATATATGATTATTACTATGAACTGTCATTAGTAAGCAACTGCCTTAATTTATAGTCTGACTTGATCTTGTATTCTGCTGTCTGATTCAGTGTGATTCTTTTTATATTTGTTTAGCTATTTTTACTATGCAATTTTATTATTTATCTTAACTTTTAATAGCTTTTCCAAAAATATTCTTTATTTAGTTACCTTGTTTATTTCATTCTACTCTTTCTAATTTTGTTTGAAATATTTTGACTTAAATGATATCACAAATCATTGTTTAATGGTTCATGTGTCCTTTTCAGTCTTGAAAGAAATGCTGTAACTCATGTCATCTAGATATGGTTTGAAAGAAATGGAATATTTTCATTTGAGTTAGAATTTTCGATTAAGTTGTTTAATATTTCTGTTAGTTATAGTTTGCATTATTTTTTTATTTTATTTGCTGTCATTTACTTGCCTGAACATAACGATATGCAATATGCCATTCTTGTTTAACATTCACATTCTTTGTAACTTACTGTGCAGTGTTTCAGCAAAGCAAATTAATAAAAAAATTATTTCTTCATTGACTGAGTGACTGAATTAAAGGGAATAAGGGCAATTGGATGGGGGCATGATAAGTGTGGCTTTCTTGAATTTTAGCAACTTTAGCAGTCATGCAAAGCAGTACCATTTAACTCTGGAAATTACATATTATAGGGGAAAAAAGTAGTTAGAAGGCACTAGAGTATGCAGTGTTATGGTACTGTATATTATATATACTAATGCATATCTAAGGGGGTGAACAGAACAGCTACACATGATTAACCATGTAAGATCTATAAAATATATATAATATATAAAAACGATGAAACACACAGTGAAGTTAAACTACTGACCGGTGGGTTAGGGTTAAGTGTTTAGGAAGGTTAGATGTGGTACACAATGAGCAGGATTCAAAGATGAAATTATTACTTAGTAAGACCTCAGCAGTAAGACAGAGTAAGCAAGTACTTTTAAGATGTTCACAGTGAGCTAGTCTTTTCTTGTCAGTGTTGTAAGCAGTGCAAAGAGACAGTGAGAGAAAAGTAACTACCTTCTTGTGCTTAAATTAAGAGTCAGGTAATGCAAATTGTGATGAAAGCCCGTAGTCATTAATAGCACGATTATTCTCTTCATTTCCCTTCATTATACAGCCATTTATGTGACTGCTGCATTGATCATCTTAGCCTAAATAAGATGTGGGCCACATATGCAAGCACTCAGTGTTTGGCTCTCTTTTGGAGTTTTAAAATCTGAAAATTAGCCAGATAAATAATTGTACTTTCTTTCTTTGTGTCTGCACTTAATTTTATAGCCATTTAGGGCTGCCTGTTCTGTTTATGCATTTTACTGACTGCTTTTATTTCTTGTTTTGAAAAAATCTGTAGGCCTGTGTTTTTGGGCAGCCTATGATTTGTGTGTAGCTAGGTGAGAGATGGATATGCTCCTTTTCTAGGGAAACTTTTAATACTCCAGCTTCAGATTTCACTTGTTTTAAATTGGTTATTTTGCTTCCTTGACTGATGCTTAACATACAAGAGATTAGCTTTGCCTGGTCTTCAAATAAGACATGGGCTACATTTTCAAGCACTCAGTGTTTGGCTCTTTGCTAGAGTTTTAAAATCAGAAAGGAAGCCAGCAAAGTAATTTTCTTTTTTTTGTATCAGCACTTACTTTTATAGCCATTTAGAGCTACCTTCTGCATTGCCTGCTCTGTTCTTTTCCATTCAACCCTATATGATACTCATGGGTGACTTCAACTACCCCACTATAAACTTTAAACTGGGAATCATGAACAACCTCAAACTTGCAGGCACAAAGACTCCTGTCCTTTGTCAATATAAATGCTCAGGACCAGCTAGTCCATATGCCGGGTCTATATTAGAACACCGAACATTCAAAACGTCAAGTGTTCTAATATCGAACCCTACCAATCGAAAATACCAAACATCGAACGTTCAGAACAGCAAATTTTTTCCTAGGGAAAAAATTTGCTGTTCCAAAACACATACACACAACACAAGCACACCAAACACACAGCAATCCACACACACACACCTAAAATCTTACACCTAACCCTACACTAAACTATACACACACCACTAACTATCCACTTACCTTACCCCAAACCCTAACCCTAAGGTCCATCACTATCGCACACTCACCTCACCCGCGCCCTAACCCTAACTCACCTAACCCACCCTAACCCTCATGTCCACACAATCGCACACATACCTAACCCGCACTCAATCACACACTTACCTGAACCCGACCCGTAACCTTCCAACAGAGCGCTGAAAATACCGAAGCAACAGAGGCAGGCAACCAAATTCTTTCCCTAGGAAAGAATTTGGTTTTCTGCTTCTTCGATATTTTCAGCTTTTGCTGAAAATGGGTCGATATTAGAACACTCGACATTTTAACTGTTCGGTGTTCTAATATAGACCCCATACGCCCATGAGGGGTAGCAACTTCCTTGAATTAATCCTCATAATATGGAGGAATGTTGCACCCTCACAACTGTAATGTCTTCATTGGTCAGGTCAGACCATAAGGCTGTCTCCTCTGAAATAAAAATAAAAATAAAACCTGAGACACCAAATGACCCCAGAAATTTTAGGAATCATACCAAGGTAAACTTCCTACTTTTAGGCGACACCCTGGCAAAAATTACAAGTCCTTCTTAATCCAGTGAACATTGCTACCTATGCAGAGTCACAAAAATCTTTTAAAATCATGTATACAGATGCATATAGGCAACTGCTCCTACCTGAAATAAGCACATTACAAACTCAAAAAACAAGCCACCTTAGTAGAATCCACAACATCAATAGGTTGTATAACAAAAGGATGAAAATCATGGCCAAAAATAGGAAATGTAATGCCCAGCAAGGTAAGAACTACCTATTTGAACTAAATAAACAACTCAATGCACTAATTAAGTCTACCAAAGCCAAATTTGAGGTAAAAGTAGCCTCCCAGACTAAGGGCGACCACAAGGTATTCTTCAGCTATGTCCAAACTCGCAAATCTCCTGGCTAATAAATTTGGCTGTAATTTTACCCCACTTTTTCCCCTCAGACACCTCTCAAGAAATACCCCAACCATAGCTCCCCGACTATCAACAGGGAACAGGTCCTCAATGCACTATCCAAGGCTAAAAACGGAGAAGAGAGAGAGAGAGAGAAAATGTGAAGGGGGTGGGGGGGACAGAAGGAAAATACCTTCCATAACTTGTAACCATTTTAGATGTACTGCCTAGCTCAGCAAACAGTTCTGCAGATCTTCTTGTTTTTCTAGAGGATTTGTCCACATTACTAATTTCTGTTTCTTTTATTTTACTTTCAGCTTAATTAAAATAAAATCTATAAATATTATGCAATGTTCCCATATTTTACATGTTTACATATCTCTTTATCCAGAGGCAGCACCACATAGATTTGCTTATCTGCATAGTGTGTTTTCAGCTATGAACAGAAAGGATCAAAATAAGTACAATAAGTCTATATCAATTATATTGTAATCATAAAATTCCTTGGGGCATTGACACATCAGCAGTATTTTGGTAAATCTATGGTACGCTTGCTAGGTTTGAAATGGCTCCTGGGCTAATAGCCTAGTAACCACCTATGAACCTATAAAATAATAAACTGCAGTGTAAATCATTCAATGGAAGCTGTTAAAAGCAAAGTATCAGTCTGTGATATGTGAATGCAAAATATTCGCTAAGTAATACAGAACAGGAAAATTCATATTATAAAACTTTGCAATGTTATGGCAACAACAAAGCTTAATTCCAGGAAATGTTTAAAATAGACAAAAAAATGATAGTGACAACTAAGTTTGATTCTAAGAAATATTTGAAAGGGAAATAACTGGGAATGAGTCCAATGATCTTGCATGACTGACAGAATTTTGCACAGTATGCATTTATTATTTTAAATTTTGTTTCACTCTCAGATGGCTGCATTCCTGCTGATTCAAATTCTGTTTTAGAGGTGTAGTGTTGGACTTTCAGTCAGTTTCTGCATTGTGATATACAGTGTCTTTTCTGATTTAAAAACTTGACTTAAAGATGTAGCATGGTTGTTACAAGTGCATGCTTGTAACTTGTTTTTTTAAAAGGTTGTGCTGATTTTTAAACATTGCTTACCTAATAAAGTTATTTTAATTGTTGCTCAACAGATGATCCCTGTAGCTTACTTCCAAACTATCATTTTATATGACTTGACTATTACTGTGCCATACACAGTCTATAATACTGTATGACCCTTTTGAAATACTATAAAGGACTTACCAAGTTCTGCTTAATTATCTGTATTCTGTAGTCTATACTTTTGGTTTAAGTTTTGCATATTCTGCTAACATACATTTACTTTTATACTAGATTATATGATGTTAGGAACTTGCTAAGATATGACTCTCTATGTAGGAGAACTAGAATTTTGCATTTCTTTTATAACTGTGGGAAGGCAATTCCTGTTTGGGGGTTGTCTAAAAAGACTCAGGATTTCCCCCCATTATAAATGCACTTTCACTGTACTATTCTTATCCTATTTGGTCATTATATAAGCAGTTAAGGATAGCTTTGCCCATCCACAAATATTTTCTCTCATAGAAGAGGATGCTTTATCCTATCCAGATATGAACTATATAGGATATTTGGTGACTGTTAGAATGCCTTCTGTAAAGCTGATACAGCTTACAATTAATACCTCAATAAAGTGGATTTGAAAAAATAGCCAATTAAGGGAAGACATTGGTGTTATGCTGCCATGTTCCATACATTTTCAGTGATTAGCTAGTAAAAAAAAAACTGAGAAAGAATCTTAGCCTGTATTTGGAAATTCTTTGACAATTGAAACTGATAGGGTTTCTGGGCTGAAGCTGGGAATGTGCACACAACTCTCCATTAAAGTTCAATACCTTTGTTGTAATATCAGAAGAATAATACTGTATGGTCTTCTTCTTCTTCTTTCGGCTGTTCCCATTAGGGGTCACCACAGCGGATCAACTGTTTGCATTTCTTCCTGTCCTCTGCATCTTGCTCTGTCACACCAACCACCTGCATGTTCTCTCTCATCATATCCATAAGCCTTATCTTAGGCCTTCCTCTTTTCCTGTTACATGGCAGCTTCATCCTTAGCATCTTTTTTCCAATGTACTCTGCATCCCTCCTCAGCACATGTCCAAACCAACATAATCTTGCCTCTCTGGCTTTGTCTCCAAACCTTCCAACCTGGGCTGACCCTCTAATATACTTATTCCTAATCCTGTCCATCCTCATCACACCCAGTGCAAATCTTAACATCTTCAACTCTGCCACATCAAGCTCTGACTCCTGCCTTTTTGTCAATCCCACTGTCTCCAACCCATATAACATAGCTGGTCTCACTACCCTCTTGTAGACTTTCCCCTTTTACTCTTACTAGTACTCGTCTGTCACAAATCACTCCTGACACTCTTCTCCACCCACTCCATCCTGCCTGTACTCTCTTTTTCACCTCTCTTCCACACTCACCATTACTCTGAGCTGTTGATCCTAAGTACTTAAACTCATCCACCTTCGCCACCTCTACTCCCTGCATCCTCACCATTCCTCTATCCTCCCTCTCATTCACACACATATATTCTGTCTTAGTCCTGCTGACCTACATTCTGCTTCTCTCTAGAGCATATCTCAACCTCTCCAGGGTCTCCTCCACCTGTTTCCTACTCTCATTACAGATCACAATGTCATCTGCAAACATCATAGTCCACGGGGACTCCAGTCTGATCTCGTCTGTCAACCTGTCCATCACCATTGCAAATAAGAAAGGGCTCAGAGATGATCCTTGATGAAATCCCACCTCCATCTTTAACGCACCCATCACTCCAACCGCAGACCTCACTGCTGTCACACTACCCTCGTACATATCCTGTATCACTCTTACATACTTCTCTGACACTCCCAACTTCCTCATACAATACCACAACTCTAGGCACCCTGTCATATGCTTTCTCTAAGTCCACAAAGACACAATGCAACTCCTTCTGACCTTCTCTGTACTTCTCCATCAACACTCTCAGTGCAAACATTGCATTTGTAGTGCTCTTTCCTGGCATGAAACCATACTGCTGATCACTAATCATCACCTCCCTTCTTAACCTAGCTTCCACTACTCTTTCCCATAACTTCATGCTGTGACTGATCAATTTAATCCCTCTGTCATTACTACAGCTCTGCACATAACCCTTATTCTTAAAAATTGGTACCAAAACACTTTTTCTCCATTCCTTAAGCATCCTCTCACTTTCCAAGATTTCATTAAACAATCTAGTTAAAAACTCCACTGCCATTTCACCTAAACACCTCCATGCTTCTGGTAATGTTACAAAACATCTGATAAAGTTCTTACTGTAATATATATCTATATAGGTTTAAGGAATCGGTACCTTCAGTCTATGTATTTGTATAAAGAATATCACATGGTCTGTCAGTCTGTATAGTGGTGCAGTCTAATATACAAGCTGCTAAAGCTGGCTGCATGCAGATTGTCTCCCTCTCATTCTTTTAGCCATTCTAAAATATCAAATGTAACTTCATGCCAGACATAATTACAGTTAGGTCATTTGTGTTTTGCTATACAAATGGTTCAGCTGCAGAAACTTGGTAATTGCTCTCATCAGGGTAATGTGTCCCAAAACTTAAACTGTGGAGCAAAAAAAATAAGTTTGGTCATGAATGCAAGAAAAAAGAATCTCTAATAAGTCTGAATAGATACAACATACATGTTTCTGAAAGTCACAGTAAAGAAACCTTGAACATTATAAATTTTAGTTTCAAAATACAGAAACAGGGAATAGTACAGTGATGAGGGAATACTGCAGTAATAAGACAAAGGTTTAAATTATTGTGAATTGTTTTTCATGAAGGTATGACGACGTACAGATATTATGAATTTTAAAAAATGAGCCAACAGCTATGAATTTGGTGATTTGCATAATACATAATTATGAGATAGGAAACTGTGGCATCAGCCAAGAGCCAAGGAGCAGATTACTTGCAGAATAAAATTTAACAGAAGGTAAAACTAGCAATACACTCAGATGAATGAAGTTGCCTCTCTAAAACTGAAGGAGGTCACTAAGGAGTAAAACATGTATGGTGGTTTGAAAGATGGAAGAGTTGAGAACAAGTGAAAATACAATAAAATGAGTTGTAATGTCTCAGTAATAAATGAGACGCAGGATAAGCATGGAACAGAGAAAGCATAATTCTGCAGGTGTAGCTACAAGCATGATAGAAGAAGTGCCCAGCTCTTAATTAAGTCTGTAAAAACTGTAGCAAAAGGAATCATGTTGCTATACTGTTCAAAATAAACAAAACAAATTCTGAAAAGATAGCATAAATTTCAGAAAAGTCATGCAGTTATTTGGGATACAGGTTCTGCATTCAGAAAATTCCAAAGTGTGAATAATTAATTTATTTCAAGTGCCCGCTCTATCCATTTTAGGGTTAAGGAGATGGAGCCTATCTCATCCAACAAGACACAAGGCAATGAAACTTAACATCACTAGGATGCCAATCAATGCACACCTGCACACGCACACTCAAACACACACTCACATGTGGCATGCATACCTACAGGTAGTTTATAAAACTGTCATTTCACCTATCAGCAAACCTCTGTGATGTGGGAGGAAATGAAACACCTAGAAAAAACCCACAGAAATACAGAGAGGACATGTAGACTCGGTAAAGAAGACACCCAACCAAGACTCAAACTGCAGAATCAAACACAATGAAGCATTAATAGAATGCATCACCAAGTTGTCTGTGAGAATAATGTGCAAAATAAAAGTACAGAAAAGTTAAGACTGGAAACTAACATGAGAATCTGTGACCTGCCAACAATATTTCTACTCATTTTCCTAGCAAATGGGGAACATCCTAACATTCTTCACAGCACTGGGAGATCTAATACATTGAAACAATATAATTTTATAGGCTTCATTTACTGGCAATTGCTATACTATATGCACAGTATTTTGTGTCCATTTTGGCAAATGCTGTGTTAATAGAAAAGGAAAAAGATGATGCAGCAGAAGACAATATGTGTATATATATATATATATATATATATATATATATATATATATATATATATATACACACACACACACACACACACACACACACACACACACACACACACACACCCTCTGCTTTATTTACATGAAGGAGTCTGCTTTCACACAAAGATCTTAACCCTGTTTAAACAAATTTTTGGACTAATGTTGTAAATTGTACTATATTCACTGGCATGCCACAATTTGTAGTATATGTTTCTTTGCCTGCATTTGCTTTCTGCTGATGTTGTTTGTCTTTTCCGCTTTTCCCGGTTAGGAGTTGCCACAGCGGAACTCTGGTCCGCTAATGACTGGCAGTCGATTTTTATGGTGCCGAGTTGCCAACTAAAGGTATAGATACAGGTGGAATGGGAAATATGAAAGAGCAGCACCATTTTTTTTATGAAGGCAAATAGTTTAAGGGCTTAGAGGTTGATAGATTAGATGCTTAAAGTAATCTGCAAAAATAGGTAGAACATACATTTATATATAACAAAGAAAAACATAAGATATCTAAAATAAGAGGTTCAGAATTAACTAGTTAAAAAACTGCTGAGCTATAGTAAACTAGGTGAAAAGGTTTTTCAGGTAAAATAAAATCCACTGAGCACAGAAGAAGTTATCAGGGACCTGGGGACCCAGGTTGATAGTAGTCTGTCATTCGACACCCATGTAGCTAAAGTAGTTAGGAAGACCTTCTACATTGCCCACCTTATCATGAAGGGATTCTCATCTAGATCAAGGGAGGTCATAGTCTCCCTATACTCATCACTCATCAGACCAAAGATTGAGTACAATGCCCCATTCGGAATGTATCTGACCCGACACTTGCAGCAGCTGGAGAGGCCACAAAAGTTCCTCACCAACTTTTGGAGTTGTTTTATATACATACATATATATATATATATATATATATATATATATATATATATAGCAGAGGGTGCTACATATATATGGTGTGGGTGTGGGGGTCCACAGGGGCTTGCCTCCTCAGCAGAGAACATGTCTGTAGCACATTTGGGTGTTTCTGTTTTGACCTTTTGTGGTCAGTATTTCACCCTTCATCGTTTAGGTCGGTCGATATTTGGAATGTATTCCATATATACGTATGAGTGCATATACATACACACTTTTACAAGGATACAAAATGTACTTGCCAACTTCTAAAGTCTCAGTCACCAGACTGTCCTTAGTGTATGTCCTTCTAAAGCATTCACAGTTACGCTTTTGCTATATCTGTATTTAAATGCTGTGGCCTAAACAAGTAAATCAGAATGCTTGATCCTGAGTAAGTGATTAGTAAAGAATAAAAGTAAAAGTAATAATCAAGGCTTTAAAAAATTTTTTCTGCTCATAAAAATGGCTTGCAGAATCAGTGCACTTCTAATGTAAGAGTAAGTTTGGTGGCTGTGTGCATTACAACACTGGATTACTGAAGCCTGAAGCTGCAGATTTAACTGCTACATGTATCAGCAACATCGGGAACTGAAAGGACTATACTATAGCAGGGACCTATATCCTAAATGCAACACTTAGGAAGAGGACCACTGAAGACTGTGCTGCGGAGAATGTGGATTGGGTAAAAAAGGTTCATGCTTTATGCTCACCCCCATTCATCTAACGGCATTACCAGGGCACAGCCATAATGGTATGCAGCCACGGGATGCATTCAGATTAGTAACACTGACAGTTATTTACACAAAGTAGTAACGCAAACAATACTGTACAGGTTATGTTATGCATTCTGATCTAATCCATTTGCAGGTATTTGGTAAACAAACATACTAAATCAGTGATTGCATTTTCACAGGCTACTACCCCCGAATCTCAGAATATCCACAAGGGTGTTTAACTGGGAGGAGAGGGCTTCAGAAAATAATCCACACAAATTATGCCTTGTAGTATCAAATAAATGAAAAATGTATACACCTAAAGATAGCTAATAAAGAAAATGGAATCCGTTCCGCAGGAGAAGAGCAGGCAATAATTAGAAGATGAATGAATCACATGCACTATGAAAAAGAAAGAAAGAAACAAACAAAACCATGAAGACTCATGTATGTATAATACCACTACCAGATGAAAAGTTAGGTACTATATAGACTTCTTTTGTAATTATACAGACCAGAACATCTAAGAGGAATTAACACTTAAGTATTGAAGAAAATATAGGAACTAGAAATCCTGGATGTTTAAAGTACACTCAGTTATAGTGTAGGAAACTAAAAATTTCACTTACTTTCCAAATAATACCTCTGCTTATGGCTGAAACACCAAAGTTTCCTTCAGGTTTTGGCTACTACAGTTAGAGTTTTGACAATTTGTTTCTTTGAGACTGTTCTGTCTATATTAGTGGGGTTGTTCTGCTGAGAGATTTATGCTTGTAATGTAAGACCTCTGTTTTATTTATAAATTATTTATTTATCTTTTGTTGACTGGGTTAGCCCCACTAGACTAATGGCCTATTTACAGGGGGAGACACCAAGATGATATTTATAATACTAGGGGAAGTTTGATCAGAGCACTGGGAAATTTACCCTTCTCTTTTTGACAGGTACTGTGGGATCTTTTACATGTATCTGAACTACCACCAACTCAAGCAGAAGTGACCTCTGTTTAAGATCTTATATAAAGGATGACACATATGGGAATGAAGCACCCTCCTCATGCTGCTCTGCAGTTTCAGCAGTCCAATCACCTGGAGCAGGAATAGAACCCATAGCCTTCTGGTCTTCCTGTATCAAAGATGAGTGGGCTACCTGAAGAGCCACTGATACTTGTACCTTAAAATTTAATTATTATTTACTATACTAAAATCATAACGAGTTTGTTGCAAGTTTTGCACTTCGCTTTCTCAGTGAAAAAGACTTTATTAAAACTTAAAAGCTGCAAGATGCAGAGCCAAAATCAAAGGTACTGTACCTAAAAAGACGTATGTGGCTGCAACAGCAGCCTCAGTTAACAATTATGGTTCTAAAGCTACAAGTTTTAAAAATAATTGCCCTTGGAATGAACATGAAACCTTTATGCAGAATGTTTGCCTAAATTTCAATAAGACAAGTGATAAGTGCAACTTTGATTCAGTTTTATCTTCAGGATAAATCGAAGGATTTTAACATGGAAAATGATCGGGACTATTGTGGTTCATTGAAAGAGTTTATTTATTTGAAAGGAAACTCTTTAAAATTAAGCAATTACAAATGACCAAAGCTTATTTGACTAAATGTCTAGAGGTCAGAATTGTTCCCCAGAGGCTAAGGCATTTTAAGTTTCCTTCAGGTTTGATTTTAATGATGAAATGTTTACAGAGTTTGTTGAAATGTTTAATAAGTTTGGGTTTGAATATATACACAAAATTATAAAGTATAATGATGTTAAATTAAGTAATTTATTGTTGGAAGTGGAAAAACTGAATGTGGATATTAAAAATAATTTAGTACTTGAACAATGGGAGGGGGTTTATAACAAACAGTTTAATATAGTGGAAAGAAAATGCACTGAAGTTTATGAAAGGAAGGTAAGGAAACTTAAGAGGGATCTCAAACAATATGCAGATAAGAAAGCGTATCCTCTCAAGAATTCTAATAAAGGTTCTTTTTGTGGGAAAGTTAATTTAAAGGACCCCCAAGAGAACTTACAGAAAAGTTTTAATAAACCTGACTTTTTTCAAACTCGGCCCCCACAGAGGTTTGTAAAGGAGAATAGGAGACACCTAGACTCTGGGCAGGGGTGGCACCAGTCTTATTACCCACATCCACAGACATTCTGGAAACCCCATCATCCCCAATAGTTATTTTCAATAATATTATGCATTCCTTTAATGGTTTTCACATTTTCAGTTATGCAAACAATATAAACATTAAACATTTTTTCTCTTTTCTCTAAAGGATTAACATTTGCTACTTCTAGAAAATTTGATATTGTTGATACATTAATTGAAATCAAATTGTTTATTAGGAAACTAAACTTAGCACTTTATTACAAAGACAAAACTACAGTAGCTGTTTTGGAGGATTTTAGTAACACCCAACATCTTAAAAGGAAAAGCAGTTTTAATCCCCCCCTGCAGCCTACTTTAGCAGTTTTGGAGAAAGCTATTATAGATAATACTTATAAGCTTCAAGCTGGGCTTAAAATCTAAAGGTATCATTTTTATAATCGAAATAAAGAAGAATGTGAACTATTCCATAAACTTAGAAGGAGAAATACATTCGGATTATGAAACCTGACAAAGGTGGGGGAATTGTTCTATTTGATTCCTTGAACTATTCGAAAGTTATGTTTGACTTACTTTATGATACTGAAACTTATTCACCAGTTTCAATTAACGAAACTAACACTAGTTATCAAAGAACTGATTCTTATATTGAAGAGTATCTTTTAGATCAGAGAATTTCTTTAGATATTTTTAAAGTTTTAAAGGTTAAATCCAGTTGTAGCCACTATTTTGGTATTCCCAAAATCTACAAAAATGTGGAGAACCGACATTTTAGACCCATAGTGGCAGGGTGGGTGGCTAAAACATACCATATAGGATTAATTATAGACAGATGGCTAAAACCAAAGCAAGAGCCGTCATGCATACTGTTACCCAAAAAGTACAATCACAGCATAGGTTTAGGAATCTGGAGGTGTAGGTTCAAGACTCCAGCAGTACAGACTCTTTTCAAATAATCTCCTCTGCAGGACGTCACCCATTGATTCCACTGCAAGCACCCAATCAGCCCATCTGTAAAGGGGGAAATAGGAATTCCTGGGCTACAGCCCATTTGTTCCTGCCTGGGAATCTTAACCCACTCTTCATTCTCCTCAGGTGTGGGCCAGATTGCTATTCCTGGGAAGTAGTATATCCACTTCCCTTGGGAGTATCCCCCTTAACAGCTCCTCCACATTCTGCCATTGGTGTATTCTATGTGGAATCATGACTTTTCATGTCAAATTCACCTAGAGTACCAGTGTGAATGTACCATCAAAACTTGGTCAGCAGGTTCAAACTCCACCAGGTAACACCTACAGTTTCTGCTAGGTGTCAACCTTGTGGCAAGCCAACACTGCCTTTCTTGCCCCTCTCCCCAGGATGGCCAAACTGGCAATGGCCACTCACTCCCATTTTACTCAGTTCAGCTCCTATAGTTATCCAGGCTGATAATCAAACTCTGGTCACCTGCAGCTCAGTCAGGGCTTTATCCCTCTAGTACACAGAGCCGGCTCCTTTTCAAAAAATAATGAGCACAAAACACCATATGCTGTAGAAAGTACAACTGTATGAGAACTGTCATCATAATCACTTGATGCAGTATGAATCATAACATGTAGAAACTACTCCTCAGTCAGATATTTGACTACTCATCCTGACTTCAGTTTCATCTTTACTAAAGTGCTTATACTATACAAATACACTAACCAGCAAAATAAAATGCAAGCAAACAAAATAAATAAGATAAATATTGAAAGTTAGAAAATAATACAATAAAAAAGTAAAAAGGAGAAAATGAAATACTTGTAGAATTAGTAATTACAATTAATACTGTTAAGAGCCAATATTGAAAGAAATGATTAAAAACAGAATACACTGCCACATCAGACAGGGAACACATTTCACCATTCAAGAAAGAACTTACTACCCTTTGAACTCACTCAGTCACAAAGTTGATAATTGCTGTTTTCCAGTGTCGCTCGTCCCTCTCTAACATAGATGACGAACAAGCGGGGTAGTTAATTTAGATGCTTAATTACATAGAAACACATCAGGATGGATAGCAGCATCATAAAATATAAACAAACTGATTAACAGTCAGACCTTATATACATACATGCTTACATCTCAACAGGTTACTACAAAATGGAAGTCAAGTTCGCACGTGCTCAGTATTTATTCACTTGTGCAAACGCTTGGAAAACTTCTTAAAGGTACATACACACACTGATCTACATCCAGTAGCTAAAAAACTCTAGGCAATACTCACACTATCCAGTCTAAAAATTAGTGTCTAGGCAAACAGTAACAGAATAGGGTCTATATTACATATCTGAACAGTTAAATGTTCGAATCACTAAAGATTGACCTTTAGCAATTGAACATTCAAATGTTCAAATATGTAAATAAACAATAAAAAAAAAAAGGAAAGGGTTTAAGCAGAGGGGCAAACCCCCCTGCACCCCCCATTACTTAAATATACCAACTTTGAGATCGCACCTCAGTGCACTACAGTGCGGAAACAGGAAATTTCCCATTCCCTATTCTGTAGCACAATCTTGGAGTTGGTATATTTAAGTAGCGGGGGGTGTGGTGGGTGCATGGGGGCTTGCACCCCTGCTTACACCCTTTAGTTTTTTTTTTCCTTTTGTTTTTTTTTTTTTTTTAATTTTTATTCATATTCGCACATTTAAATGCTCGATCGCTAAAGGTCGATCTTTAGCGATTCGAACATTTAAGCGTTCTGATATGTAATATAGACCCACAGAATATCGTCGAGTAACAGAACCACCAGTTAGGAATCCTTAAGTTTGAAGATCATCTGTCAAATAAATCTTCCTCTTTTTTTCTCTCTTCATTCTATTATATTTAAAGAAATCCAGATGTAGTGTCACTTCAGAGTCATAGGCAACAAATTCCTCAATGAAAAATTCCCAAAGATTTCAGAGTCAAATCCTTGCATAATTCACAGCCTGATCATGTCAAGGATTGAAAACATCCAACACTCCTCATAAATGAGTAAGAAGTACCATTTTTACTTAAATCACCAACCAAAGTTAAATTATATCAATACTGTAGTCAATTCATACATTTTTGAGAGGGGAAACTATTGTTGTCAAAACAGAAAGCATGCAAATTGGGAGCGTGAAAGGCAGAATATACCAGTACCAGTACGTGTGGGAGTAGTGTGTAGGTAAAAGGCATTAAAGTATAAGTCCATTTGTTTATTTATTTATTTATATTTGTTTACCAGGGTAGTGTGCTGATCAATATTGACCAATTTCAGGCTCAGCCAGGATGAACTACAAATCATTTTCACAAACAAAAAAATGCAGAAATATAAGCAATAACAGAGTAGTTCAAATGACTTACATAGAAAACACTGTGTATATGTAGTCCAGCGAACAAGCACAGTGCAATATACAATTATTCAGAGTGTAATGTACAATATGTGCATTAGTTTCTTAAGTGGGACAATCTTCAGTGAATCTTGAGTGAGGAGAAGATTCTCAGAAAAGAGATAGGTTAGATGATATGTCCTGTGTTGAAGCAGTAGTATTTGGCTTGAAGAAGTGCTTTGTAAGTTGCATTCTGAATTTGGAAAGGTGTTGAGTTCCTTAATGTCGAGGGGAGAACCTGCCAAAGAGTAGGTGCTTGAGAGGAGAAAGCATGTGCAGGCCTGTGGGGTTTGGTTCTAGGGGTAATGAGAGTCGGTGTGGCTTGTGAGTAGTGTCTCATGTTGTATGAGGATGTTTATTCAGGAAGTCTAGGTGCAAGGGTAGTAATTGGGTGGAGATGGACTAGCTCGTAAAGCTGGGACACTAAAAGTAGGTTAGATAAATGGTATTATGTGCATTGTAATGTACGTGTATTGTGGAGCTGAATGCCTGGGTGTAGTATGAAACATCAACAGTCAAAATGTCTTTTCTTCTAAGACAACAACTAATAATTACGATTAGAATGTAGGTGGCTGCAGGTAGCTTTGTCTTCCACCCAAACCAGTGTATGTGCAGTTATGTGTGATCAAATACATTGTGGTATGTTTATCTGTATACCTGTATGTAGGCTGCCTCTGCATTTAAAAACTTTCAGATGTCTCAGTCCTGTGATGTGGAGTCCAGCACAGCAGAGTCACAAACTTAATATTTGAATTTTTTAAATGATATTCTAATGCCAGTCTTGAGGGGGTAAGCTGCTTATTGTTAATTCCAGCAAAATTCAATTCTTTTTTGATAATTTTCAGGTATGATTAGTAAATGCATAGATGATGCATGCTTGTTTGCCATACTGGACATTTCTCAGGGCACTTTAAAAAGTACAGTTGTTATTGGATTAATCTCAGAAAGCTCATAAAACTTGCCAGAGGTGATAAGCATTGCTGTCATCATTCTGCAGAGATGTCTCAATCAAATTCTTCCACACTTGAAAAGCCCGATGACAGAAATACACAGAGACTCATCCTCTCCATACATTAGACATGTGTTGTCTGTCACTTGCTTGTTCATGCCACAGTCTGTTAAGTCATATCTTTTCACATGATGCATAAAGATGAAAGAATGTATCTCCTTTCCAGTGATATCAGTGGGGGATCAAAAGCAGACTTTCACAGGACCTGAGAGGATGTTTGAATAGTTGCAGATTACAGTATGGGAGACTGCAGCTACCCACACCTGTGTTTGGAAGTAAATCAACATCCAGATTTTATAAACTAAAAACACATTTCAAAAGTTCAATGAAAAAAATGATAGAAATGATGGCAGACACAATCAAATTTCACTTTGATAACGGTAGCACCAAGCCGCTAGTGCATTATTTTACAGTTTCTTATTTTAAAACTGCTAGTTTTTCCAAGGATAGCTAACAGGGAAAATTCCTAAACGACTTGCCTTCTAGCAATTACAGTTTCTGCTTCAGTCTTTGATGATATTCTATGTTATTAATTCTAAAATGGGTCTATATTACGTGATCAAAACCTTAAGTTATCGAACACCTAAAGGTTGATCACTAAATGTTGAACCCTTAAGATCGAAAACGGCCATTTTCCACATATGGAAACAATGCTGTTGGCCAAAAAAAAAAAAAAGTTTTAAACAGAAATGAAATGGGGGGCTTCGCCCACCACACCCCCAATGTGGGGAACTGTGCCCCTCACACACCACCAACTAAATATACCAACTCCAAGATCGCTCTACAGTGGAGAAAGCAGAAGATTTGCGCAATGGCCAAATGACTCGTTTTCCTGTGTGGAAATGGCCATTTGCAATTTTCAGACTTCAACATTTAGTGATCAACCTTTAGGTGTTCGATAACCTAAGGTTTCCATCACGTAATAGGGAACCTTCTAAAATAGCTATATGGCACTTGCTGACTTGTACATCACCCAAAAAAGATTCAAACAAATATGTGCAAGTTATGGCTTGATTTGAAACAGACTTGTGCTGTGAACGAAGTGTTGTTTTATATGTATATAACAAATTCAAGATATCTGTCTATGGGAAGAGCTGCAAAATGTAGCACATTAAAAATAATAATAATTCATTGGCAAGGTGGGCAAGTAACAGTGTAAATTAAATACTAAACTTGATCAGTAAGACAGAACAATGCTGTAGAACTGAGCCACAGATTCAAGACTTAAGAAGTACACTATTAGTTTTCAATGATAGATTTATCAGCATTGTCACTGTCAGTAATGGTCTGCTTTGAGTATACCACTGACAGACAGTAAAATTGTGATTCTCCTAGATGTGCATATATATTACAATGTAAAGTTCAAACCATTTCCTGCTAGTAGTATCTTGAGCAGAAAATCTTTATAATTGTCTGCCTCATCTGCATAAAAGGCACTCATGTTTTTAAAAACATGCTGTGCTTGTCCATGAGTAAGCCAGAACCAAGAAAAAGTCATGGAACTG